>NC_034187.2:35668406-35753406 GCF_002021735.2 Oncorhynchus kisutch
CAATTCAAGGGCTTTATTGGCATGGGAAACATGTGTTAACATTGCCAAAGCAAGTGAGGTAGATAATATATAAAGTGAATATATAAAGTGAAATAAACAATAAAAATTAACAGTAAACATTACACATACAGAAGTTTCAAAACAATAAAGACATTACAAATGTCATATTATATATATACAGTGTTTTAACAATGTACAAATGGTTAAAGGACACAAGATAAAATAAATAAGCATAAATATGGGTTGTATTTACAATGGTGTGTGTTCTTCACTGGTTGCCCTTTTCTCGTGGCAACAGGTCACAAATCTTGCTGCTGTGATGGCACACTGTGGAATTTCACCCAGTAGATATGGGAGTTTATCAAAATTGGATTTGTTTTCGAATTCTTTGTGGATCTGTGTAATCTGAGGGAAATATGTCTCTCTAATATGGTCATACATTGGGCAGGAGGTTAGGAAGTGCAGCTCAGTTTCCACCTCATTTTGTGGGCAGTGAGCACATAGCCTGTCTTCTCTTGAGAGCCATGTCTGCCTACGGCGGCCTTTCTCAATAGCAAGGCTATGCTCACTGAGTCTGTACATAGTCAAAGCTTTCCTTAATTTTGGGTCAGTCACAGTGGTCAGGTATTCTGCTGCTGTGTACTCTCTGTATAGGGCAAAATAGCATTCTAGTTTGCTCTGTTTTTTTGTTAATTCTTTCCAATGTGTCAAGTAATTATCTTTTTGTTTTCTCATGATTTGGTTTGGTCTAATTGTGCTGCTGTCCTGGGGCTCTGTAGGGTGTGTTTGTGTTTGTGAACAGAGCCCCAGGACCAGCTTGCTTAGGGGACTCTTCTCCAGGTTCATCTCTCTGTAGGTGATGGCTTTGTTATGGAAGGTTTGGGAATCGCTTCCTTTTAGGTGGTTATAGAATTTAACGGCTCTTTTCTGGATTTTGATAATTAGTGGGTATCGGCCTAATTCTGTTCTGCATGAATTATTTGGTGTTCTACATTGTACACGGAGGATATTTTGGTGTTTGTCCCATTTTGTGAAGTCTTGGTTGGTGAGCGGACCCCAGACCTCACAACCATAAAGGGCAATGGGCTCTATGACTGATTCAAGTATTTTTAGCCAAATCCTAATTGGTATGTTGAAATTTATGTTCCTTTTGATGGCATAGAATGCCCTTCTTGCTTTGTCTCTCAGATCGTTCACAGCTTTGTGGAAGTTACCTGTGGCGCTGATGTTTAGGCCAAGGTTTGTGTGCTCTCTATCTATCTATCTATCTATCTATCTATCTATCTATCTATCTATCTATCTATCTATCTATCTATCTATCTATCTATCTATCTATCTATCTATCTATCTATCTATCTATCTATCTATCTATCTATCTATCTATCTATCTATCTATCTATCTATCTATCTATCTATCTATCTATCTATCTATATATATATATATATATATATAGAGAGAGAGAGAGAAGTTAATGTACATTATCACATCACTAATCCCATTGGCATTGGTCTTTAGACATAGAACATAGATGATGACACGGTGCCATTTGTCCCTCTGGGCTCTCTGTAAGCCACGAGAACAGGCTGCTCAGCTTGTGCCCCAGATGATGACTTGTGGCCTGAATGAAAGACAACATCATCCCTCTCTTCCTCTATAAGGCATTATCATTCAGAGAGTTGTAGGAGTCAGGGTTCCCACTCTGATCTACAACAAAGGCTGTTCTCACAAAGAACCTTACGGAAACAGAGAAAGAGAGAGGCCGTGCTCTGAAATGAGAGAGAGAGAGGGAGAAATGGAGAAAAATGCTAGAGTCTTGTTTCAGATATACAAGCCCCTACTGACACCCCTTTCTACGAAGACACACACACACACACACACACACACACACACACACACACACACACACACACACACACACACACACACACACACACACACACACACACACACACACACACACACACACACACACACACACACACACACACATACTTCACCTATCCTCATTATTAACAGTGCCTGTGCATTGTGATCCTCTTCAGGCAACAGTTTAACTCTCCACTTATGACCAACGAGCAGACAGACGCTGGAACATCCTCACGGTCTGGAGGGAAAACATTTTGTCTGTTTGGAGCTGCACTTGACTGGACACTCCAGTCCAAATCACACTCTAAGAGAGGCTACACTACCCACAGTGTGTGTGAGTGTGTGTGTGTTATGTGTGTGGGAGAGAGAGTGATTTATGTGTGTGTGTGTGTGTGTGTGTGTGTGTGTGTGTGTGTGTGTGTGTGTGTGTGTGTGTGTGTGTGTGTGTGTGTGTGTGTGTGTGACCCTCTCTCCAACAAGCTGCTCCACAAGACCCTTGTTCAATCAACACCAACACATAGCCGTCCACTCATCACCCTACTACACTACGACCCACACTCAAATCACTGTTCAGTGATCACACAAACCAGACCAACTGATGGAACAATACATCATAATACCAAGCAGACATATTGGACATAAGGATAAAGGCTGTACAACAAAATCAAAAAAGAAAACAAAATGCTAGCTAATAGATAACCGAGATTAAAAGTTCTTTTATTATTGGGGATGGGATGTGGTGAGAGGGCCATTTAGTAATCACGTCTGTATGTGAATAAAGTGATTTGTGTGTGTGTGATGTGTGTGTGTCTGCGTACAAGCGTGCATGTGTGTATGCTCATGCATGCATGTCTCGGTGTGTGTGTGTCGGTGTGACTGTGTGTGTGTTATTAAAATGATTCGGTGGCGAGGCGTTGGTCTAATGTGTTGATGGATGGGAACGACGTGTGTCAATATGGCCGGTGGAACAGAGGATTATGGAGAGAGGGAGAGACACCCTGGGGACTCATCTGTCACTTAGGAAGACAGGAAACAGCACAGACCACACAAAAAAAGGGGGGAGAGAAAAAACAACAAAACAACAAAACAAGACAAAGGAGACGACTTAACCCGACCGCCTGTTCCCTGGTGAAGGGGCAGGGCGGGGTGGAGGGTATGTGTGTGTGTTTGTGTATCGGGGTCAAGCACATCACTCACGTCAGCACCCCAAAATGAGTTTCAGACCTAATTTACATCATGCACGGCACATTACGGCAAAGACACAGAATGGAAAGAAGAAAGAAATATGTAAAAAGAGAAAGAGAGCGAGAGATACAAATAAAATAATGAGTGTCTGCAGTATCTGGGTCGTGTTCAGTAGGGCACACTGTTGTAGTCGAAAGGCTCTCCTTTCCTCTTCCCTTCATCTGGACAGATGCAGAAGACCAAACTGTTGAAAACAAACACTTGGTTGGCAACATCGTATCTATCTTCACCTACGCCATCTTACATTTTCAGATCCTGTGGCCCTACGTAGCACCCTCCTTTCAGCCAGGCCTAGATCACTACAGTGCACTTTAAAGGGAACCATTTTGGACGCAACGTTAAGCATATTACCCATCTGCCCCGGCTCTCTAGTTGTGGCCAAGCCCATAACCCTGGTGATGGTGATGAGTAGCGTATGGGAGGACATTGAGCCTGGGCCCACAGCCCAATGTTATAGCTGCTATCTAGTCAGCCCGATGACTGGTCATAACCAGGAATCTAACTGCATGTGTATAGAACAACTAGTGCCACAATAACCCCTTTTCCTACAGTACAACGTGCCAGGCGTCATTACTGGCTTGGCTACAAAACTCAACAGGTTGCGGATGTACTTGATAATGTTCTCCTGATCAGCTTATATGGCCAAATAAAGGCGTAGAATCCCAGTTTGGCATTTTGCTAAGAGTATAATGTATTGTGTTTGACTGAACCAGAAGTCTTGGACAAAGATCATGCATGCATGTCTGTGTGTTTTGTATGTATTTGAAGGGCTGCTGCTTGGGTGAGTGTGTGTGTGTGTGTCTATGACCCTATGTGTGTGTGTTTTCTGTGTATCCCAGACCCTAGTTTCCTCCAGAGTCTGTATTTAGTTGACAGAGCGGTTTATTCTAACCACTGGTTACCCCCAACCGACAGAGAGAGAAAGACATGCGGCTCTGTGCCTTTGTCTCTGCTCCACTCTCAGGTAAATCAGAGGTGTCACTAATCATTTTAAACTATGCACTTTTATGTTCCCCCTCCATCTGTAAGCTCTCAGCCTCTTCTGTTCTTTGATATAACAAGGACAGATTGAGACAAGGCTTCAGTTCACCTAACAGAAGTCTAAAGATCTGCCAAGGGGAGAGAGAGGGAGAAAGAGGGAGAGAGAGGGGGAGAGATGGGAGAGAAAGGGGGAGAGAGAGGGGTGGGGAAGTGTGGTATTTAAAATTTATACTTCCTCATGCCTTTGTTTTGAACTTGAATTTTTTTTCGGAATAACTTTCCAGACTCATACTTTTTGTTGGGGTGTGACTACTGTGGCGCCAGGGTGCAGGGGTGTGTGTGTGAGTAGTTCTCTTGTTAGTATCTGATGAGCTCTGGCATTTATCAGTATGCACAATCAGGTCCCATTCTAACAAATCAATTAGGGATAAACACACACACTCTGACACACACACTCTGACACACACGCACACACATACACGCACACACACACACACGCGCGCACACGCGCACACTTGCACACACACGCACACACATACACAGTCGAAGGTCTAGAATTTCTGATTTCCATTCAGTTCCTCTCCTGCACCTCATGGAGCAATATATGTCCAGCGGAAGAACATCACTTTGCACCCCCTTAACTCTATGATCTGTGTGTGTGTGTTTGGGGGGGAGGGTGTATGTGAGTGTGTGTTTGCGCATGTGTGAGTTGTCGTGACTTGACTTTAACATGAATCTGAAGACAGTTATTTATCTAATTAACTAACTATGTTTAATTGTTACCCGATTATATTAATCAGGTAACAATTAACTTGTTCTTATCTGGGGCACCACGAGAGCGGTTCTTTAAAGAGTTAACAACAATTTAACTCGAAAAGGTCTTTACCTATCAATAAACAGTCAACTTATTAATCATAACCTCATATAATATCACCATTCTGAACAGTCATAACCTCCTTGCATCTGCAAAACCCCTAACCTTACATATGATTCAGTACTGCACAAATTGGTTAAATTATTAATTTACCAGCTAATTAAATGGGAAAATAGGATAAACATACACACTTTGCACCAGTTATTGACTGGAGACAATGTTTTCAGTAATACACTGAAAACAGGTCCCTGGTGGACATGACTGCTTGTTAAAGAAGATATGGGGATGGAGAGAGACAGAGACACTTAACATTGGTACTTTCAGAAACTAGTCTCACCTACAGTAACCATATACCTTGCATACGAAGTTAGAAATCATGAATGTATTTCTGTGAAATGCCTTAGTTCGCCAGGGATCTCTCGGTGAACAGGGCTGCCTTGGAATGCTCTGATTGTCCGAAATGGTTCCAACAACTCTTCTATTGTTGTCCGGTATCCTGAACAGAACTACAAAGTTGAATTCTTTTTTGAAGATGCTTCTTTGAAGATATTCTAGCCAGCCGTATCGATGGTTCCCCATTGGGGTGATGAGACTAGAGTAATACAATGGTTTGAACAGAGTACCAGGATGGTCCTACTTAAATTCACTTTCGAAGATACTTCATTTAGGACAGCTAATCAGCGGTACCAGTGATTGTCTGGGAGGTGAGTTAGAGTTTATAGTTTCAGAAGGAAAGGGTTTATTTAAACAATGGACATTCCTTTGGTGAATCTTGAGAGCGCAACCTGGATCTTCTCCCTTAATTTACAACAGGGTGTGAGCTGCTAAACCCCATTAGTCCCCCCCCCCCACCACACCCCTCTCTAGGGTGAGAGGGGGTTTGATTGAAGTTATTCATTGCAAACCTGATCTGACCTATTTGGATTCTCGTGGACAGTCATGACTGTGGAGAGCGAAGAGGGGGGCATGCTTGCCCAAAGCCTGGCTAGGGGGAAGCAGAAAAGGAGAGGAGACGAAAAAGAGGGAACAGGGAAAAACGAGTGTGATCAAATTGGTGTAATAAGAGTCCTGCAATGTTTGAAAGGACATGAGAGGAGATCACTGCTCCATTGATCCAGAAACACAGCTGACAGAGTGAGAGAGACAGAGGGAGGGAGAGAGAGAGAGAGAGAGGAATAGAGTGAGAGAACAAGAGAGAGAGAGGGATAGAGTGGGAGAACCAGAGAGAGAGGAAGAGAGAGACAGAGACAGAGACAAAGAGAGAGGGAGATAGATAGAACAAGAAAGAGAGAGTGGGAGGAGGACAGTGTCAGATGAAAGGCCTGTGTGTCTATAGAGGATGTGAACACATGTAGTGGACATACTGGAAATACATTGTAATGCTAACACTGACACAACCAGATGAGTGTGTGTGTGTGTGTGTGTGTGCCCTCATCTGACATAAGCCACTTTCTAACCCAGAGAGAAAAGCATGAGAAAAACAGGGGAAAGGGAAGAGGAGGGAAAGCAAGGGAAATATTGTCTGCCGTATCACCACCATTTCAAGTTTCAAGTTTTAATGTCATGTGCACTAGTACGGTGAAATGGCTTTCTTGCTTGCTCTAACCCAAAAATTATCTTTCTGTAGCCTACTCCTGACCGGTCACGTTGTACAGCACCATTATGGGCTATTAGCAGGACAACAGATACTTTGTGCAAGGCAATTGATCAGCATTAAAAACTTGTGGATGGGGCCTCCTGAGTGGCGCAGCGGTCTAGACACTGCATCGCAGTGCAAACTGCCTTGCTACAGATGCTGGTTCGATACCCGTGCCGTCCGCGACCGGGAGACCCATGAGGAGACGGTGGGCTTTTGGTTTCTCTCCCTCTAAAAACAGAACAAAATCATTCTAACTAACAAACTGGCTTTATTTACAAATTAGTAAGAATGTCTCATGCCATGTTCAAGAATAGCCTACCCGCATGCGGTCAACTATTTCAGCACTGTTTCGCGCTGCTCTGAGACAATCACGGGGACTGGTCACTGAATCTCCGTTTGGGTATTGGTTAGACAACAATTATACAATTAGGGTATGGAAATGATATGCCCTTAGTACTGTAGCCTACTCCTGACCATCAGGTTGTACAACGCCATATTTCCCCTAATGAAAACCTTGAGGGTTTTGTTTTTCATTTTTTCTTGGAATAGAAACCACATAACATTAATCAAAATCATTAAGCTGCATTTATTTTTCCCATATACTATGTTCTTACAAAAAAGGTTTTAAATTCTCTAGTACAGACAATATTGAAGACTATCAAATGCTTCTCAAAGATGCCCTCTGGAGGTCAAACTAGCACTAACTAATATTAATGGCAACAGTGGCTGACAATGAAATAACGTGCAATAGCATTCTGTGGCGGCCTGCAAGGTGTGCTGCAGTATGACACAACTTTTATAGGAAGAACCACTGGAACGACTTATTTACATAAGTATTCAGGCCCTTTGCTATGAGTCTTGAAATTGAGCTCAGGAGCATCCTGTTTCCATTTGTCATCCTTGAGATGTTTCTACAACTTGATTGGAGTACACTTGTGGTAAATTCAATTGATTGGACATGATTTTGCAAGGCACACACCTTGTCCCACAGTTGACAGTGCATGTCAACTGCATGTCAGAGCATGTCAGAGCAAAAAACAAGCCATGAGGTCTAAGGAATTGTCCTTAGAGCTCCGTGAGAGGATTGCATTGAGGCACAGATCTGGGGAAAGGCACCAAACATTTTCTGCAGCATTGAAGGTCCCCAAGAACACATTCTTAAATGGAAGAAGTTTGGCACCACCAAGACTCTTCCTAGAGCTGGCTGCCCGGCCAAAGTGAGCAATCGGGAGAGTGTCTTGGTCAGGGAGGTGACCAAGAACCCAATGGTCACTCTGATAGAGCTCCAGAGTTCCTCTGTGGAGATGGGAGAACCTTTCAGAAGGACAACCATCTCTGCAGCACTCCACTAATCAGGCCTTTATGGTAGTGGCCAGGCGGAAGCCATTCCTCAATAAAAGGCACATGACAGCCCACTTGGAGTTTGCCAAAAGGGACATAAAGGACTCTCAGACCATTAGAAACAAGATTCCCTGGTCTGATGAAACCAAGATTGAACTCTTTGGCCTGAATGCCAAGACTCACATCAGGAGGAAACCTGGCACCATCCCTACGGTGAAGCATGGTTGGGAGTTCTTCCAGCACTTTCACCAGCACAACCATGGTCTCCCCTGAGCGCTCCTTTCCCGTCTGAACCCAGTGGGATCCGCCTCTCCTTGCCCCAGGAGTACGACGGGAGGGCTGCGAACTTCCAGGGGTTCTTGTTACAGTTAAACCTCTATCTGGCCACCGTCCACCCAGCTCCATCGGACCGTGAGAGGATGTCCGCCCTGGAGTGGGCCAACGCTGTGTGGAGAGAGGGAGATGCAGCGTTGGACCAGTTTGAGGAGTTCACCTGCCGTTTCCGGGCAGTCTTCGATCACCCGCCCGAGGGTAGAGCTGCGGGTGAGCGCCTCTACCATCTGAGGCAGGAGACGAGGAAAGCCCAGGAGTTCGCCCTGGAGTTTAGGACCCTGGCTGCCGGCGCGGGATGGAACAACAGGGCCCTGATCGACCATTATTGCTGCAGTCTGCTCGAGGACCTCCGTCGGGAGCTGTCCTGCAGAGACACCACCCTCATGTTTGACCAGCTGGTGGACTTGTCCATACGGCTGGACAACCTGCTGGCTACTCGCAGACATTCAGATCGGGGTCTTGTGGTTCCATCCTCCCGCACCCCCTCTCCGATATCCATGGAACTGGGAGGGGCGGTGCGCAGGGAGACCGGAGGGGGCTCCCGCTCGTGCACCATCTGTGGCCGCTGAGGTCACACTGCTGGTCGGTGCCTGGTTGGCTCCTCTGGGAATCGAGGCAGCATGCAGGGGGCTCTGGCGTCACCTCAGGTGAGCCGGCACCATCCTCACCCAGAGCCCTCTGTTGCACATATGTTTGTTTCTGTTACATTCCTTGAGTTGTCCCTGCATTCCCAGCATAAGGCGCTCGTCAATTCAGGCGCTGGCCTGGAATTTTATTGATAGTGCTTAAGCCTATGGTTTAGGGATCCCCATCATTTCCGTGGATGTGCCCATCCCCGTTCACGCCTTAGATAGTCGACCATTAGGGTCAGGGATAAATAGGGAGGTCACCGCACCATTGGGCATGGGGGGTCATACGGAGAGAATTAGTCACTTCCTTATTGACTCTCCTGCGTTTCCCGTGATGCTGGGCCTATCTTGGTTAGCTTGTCATAACCCCACTGTTTCTTGGCCACAGAGGGCTCTCACGGGGTAGTCACGAGAGTGCTCAGGTAGGTGTTTAGGGGTCTCCATTGGTGCTAGTATGGTGGAAAGTCTAGAACAGGTCTCCACCGTGAGCATTCCCCCTGAAAATGCAGATTTGGCTCTCGCCTTCTCCAAAAAAAAGGCAACTCAATTACCACCTCATCGACGGGGCGATTGTGCGATAGATCTCCTGGTAGACGCCTCACCTCCCAGGAGTCACGTGTATCCCCTCTCACAGTTGGAGACGGAGGCTTTGGAAACATATGTCTCCGAATCCCTGCGTCAGGGGTACATTCGGTCCTCCACTTCACCTGCCTCCTCGAGTTTATTTTTTGTGAAGAAGAAGGAGGGAGTCCTACGCCCATATATTGACTATTGGGGTCTGAATCAGATAACTGTGAGGTTTAGTTACCCGCTACCGCTCATAGCCACAGCGATAGAGTCAATGCACGGGGCGCGCTTCTTCACCAAACTAGATCTCAGGAGCACTTACAACCTGGTACGTATCCGAGAGGGAGTCGAGTGGAAGACGGCTTTCAGTACCACCTCTGTGCACTATGAGTACCTCATCATGCCGGGTTGATGAATGCGCCATCAGTCTACCAAGCCTTTGTAGACAAGATTTTCAGGGACCTTCACGGGCAGGGTGTAGTGGGGTATATTGATGACATTTTGATATACTCCGCTACACACGCTGGCATGTGTCCCTGGTGCGCAGGGTGCTTGGTCGCCTGTTGGAGCATGACCTGTATGTCAAGGCTGAGAAATGCCTGTTCTTCCAACAGTCGGTCTCCTTCCTAGGGTATCGCATTTCCACTTCAGGGGTGGAGATGGAGAGTGACCACATTGCAGCCGTGCATAATTGGCCCGACTCCCACCACGGTAAAGGAGGTGCAGCCGTTCTTGTGGTTTGCCAACTCCTACCGGAGGTTAATCCAGGGTTTTAGTCAGGTTGCGGCTCCCATTACCTCACTGCTGAAGGGGGGCCGGTGTGCTTGCAGTGGTCAGCTGAGGTGCACAGGGCTTTTAGTCACCTGAGGGCTCTGTTTACCTCGGCTCCCATGTTGGCCCATCCGGATCCCTCTTTGGCGTTCATGGTGGAGGTGGACGCGTCCAAGGCTGGGATAGGAGCGGTGCTCTCTCAGCGCTCAGGTATGCCACCGAAGCTCCGCCCCTGTGCATTCTTCTCGAAGAAGCTCAGCCCGGTGGAGCGAAACGATGATGTGGGGGACCAGGAGCTGTTGGCTGTCGTCAAGGCCTTGAAGGCGTGGAGACATTGGCTTGAGGGGGCTAAACACCCTTTTCTCAACTGGACTGACCACCACAATCTGGAGTACATCCGGGCGGCGAGGAGACTGAACCCTCGCCAAGCAAGGTGGGCCATGTTTTTCACCCGTTTTGTATGTACCTTTTCCTACAGACCAGGCCCTCAGAATGTTAAGGCAGATGCATTGTCCCGGCTGTATGACACAGAGGAGCGGCCCACGGATCCCACTCCCATACTCCTGGCCTCTTGCCTGGTGGCACCGATAGTGTGGGAGCTGAACGTGGACTTTGAGCAGGCGTTGCGTACAGAGCCCACTCCCCTTTAGTGTCCTGCTGGGTGTCTGTATGTTCCGTCTGCTGTACGCGACCGGCTAATCTATTGGGCCCATACGTCACCCTCTGGTCATCCTGGTATCGGCCGGACAGTGCGCTGTCTTAGTGGGAAGTACTGTTGGTCCACTTTAGCTAAGGACGTGAGGGTTTATGTTACCTCCTGCTCGGTGTGCGCCCAGTTCAAGGCTCCTAGACACCTACCCAGAGGTAAGTTATACAACCCTTACCCATTCCACAACGGCCATGGTCGCACCTGTCGGTGGATTTCCTGACTGATCTTCCTCCTTCACAGGGTAACACCAGTATCCTGGTCGTTGTGGATCGTTTTTCCAAGTCCTGTCGTCTCCCTACGGCCCTACAGACTGCGGAGGTTCTATTTACACACGTCTTCCGGCACTACGGGGTGACTGAGGATATAGTGTCTGATCGGGGTCCCCAGTTCACTTCGAGGGTCTGGAGGGTCTCGGTCAGCCTTACCTCAGGTTTTCAGCACGAGAGAACGGGCAGGTGGAGAGAGTTAACCAGGATGTGGGTAGGTTTCTGAGGTCTTATTGTCACGACTTCCGGTCGATTGGTTCCATTGGTTTTGTCTTGTCTTCCTTCACACCCGGTTCCAATCTCATCAATTACATGTTGTGTATTTTACCCTCTGTTTCCCCTCATGTCCTTGTTGGAGATTGTTTATTGTTTGTGTTGTGCTAGCCATGTGTCGGTGTGCGACGGGTGTTGTACCAACTTTTATTATTTTTTGTATATTTTGGTTTTTGGAGTTTATGAGCACTTATTGAACAACTCCGTTTATACCAAGTTTGTTTTCCTGCGCCTGACTTCCCTGCCACCGACACGCAATGGTGTTGGCAGCATCATGCTGTGGTGATGTTTTTCAGCGGCAGGGACTGGGAGACTAGTCAGGATCGAGGGAAAGATGGACAGAGAAAAGTGCAGGGAGATCCTTAATGAAAACCTGCTCCAGAGCGCTCAAGACCTCTTACTGGGGCAAATGTTCACCTTCCAAAAGGAAAACACCCCTAAGTACACAGCCAAGACAATGTAGGTGTGGCTTTGGGACAACTCTCTGGATGTCCTAGAATGTCCCAGCCAGTGCCTGGAACCCGATTGAACATCTCTGGAGAGACCTGAAAAGAGCTGGCTCTGAATACTTCTGTAAATGTGATATTTCCGGTTTTCATGTTGAATAAATACGCAAACATTTCTAAAAACCTGTTTTTGCTGTCATTATGGGGTATTGTGTGCAGGTTGATGAGGGAAAATAATAATTTCATCCATTTTAGAATGAGGCTGTATCGTCAAGTGGCCTGAATTCTTTCCAAATGCACTGTATGTATATGGGTAAGGTGACTAGGCATCAAGATGTATGATTAACAGAGCAGCAGCAGCGTTTGGCCTCTGATGATTGCAGGTGAGTCTGTGTGCTTGTGTGAAGAGTCAGTATGAATGTGTGTGTGTGACGTGTGTGTGAGCAAATTTAGTGTGTGTGAGTCTGTGTGCTGGAGTGGCTGTGTGGGTGTGTGTGAGTGAGTGAAGGAGTAAGTGTATAGAATGTGCAACAGTATAAATACAATAGAAGGATCAATGTAGATAGTCCATTTAGCCATTTTGTTAGCTATATAGCGATCTTCTGGCTTGTGGATAGAAGATGTTCAGTAGCCTGTTGGTGTCAGAATTGATGCTCCAGTACCGCTTGCTGTGCAGAAGCAGAGAGAAAAGTCTATGGCTTGGGTGTTTTTACACCGATATACAGGTCCTGGATGGCAGGGAGGTCGGCCCCAGTGATGTATTGGACTGTCGGCAGCACCCTCTGTAGCGCCAGGTGATGCAGTTGCCATACCAAGCCCCTGTCCTTATACACACTGCTTACACACACACACACACATACACACACACACACTCACACACACACACACACACACACACACACACACACACACACACACACACACACACACACACACACACACACACACACACACACACACACAGACACACACACGGCCTTGTTAAACAAACTATTATTTTGGCAAGTCGGTTAGGACATCTACTTTGTGCATGACACAGGTAATCTTTCCAACAATTGTTTACAGACAGATTATTTAACTTGTAATTCACTGTATCACAATTCCAGTGGGTCAGACGTTAACATACACTCAGTTGACTGTGCCTTTAAACAGCTTGGAAAATTCCAGAAAATTATGTCATGGCTTTAGAAGCTTCTGATAGGCTAATTGACATAATTTGAGTCAGTTGGAGGTGTACCTGTGGATGCATTTCAAGGCCTACCTTCAAACTCAGTGCCTCTTTGCTTGACATCATGGGAAAATCAAAAGAAATCAGCCAAGACCTCAGAAAAAAAATTGTGGACCTCCACAAGTCTGGTTCATCCTTGGGAGCAATTTCCAAACACCTGAAGGTACCACGTTCATCTGTACAAACAATAGTATGCAAGTCTAAACACCATGGGACCACACAGCCATCATACTGCTCAGGAATGAGACACGTTCTGTCTCTTAGAGATGAACCTACTTTGGTGTGAAAAGTGCAAATCAATCAATCAAAGAACAACAGCAAAGGACCTTGTGAAGATGCTGGAGGAAACAGGTACAAAAGTATCTGTCATGATGTTGGCCTCTTTGGGTATAGCAAGCCCCATCCCCCTCTCCCTGCCTCCCACTTTCCTCCTTCAACTAGGTTGCTGTGGTCAGAGAGACGTCGTAAATTCCTGAGGATCTTCTCATGGACACACAGTATAGAGAGAGTAAATTTTCATAGAGAACAAAGCAATTCCTTCCACCTCACAGAACTTGAGGTGCGAACAAATTTCATGTTCCGGAGAAAGTATAAAAGAACGGTGAAGAATCCAGCTACGAACTGGTCCGTTTGTCACAACTTGGGGAAGCTCATGGGAGACGGTGTGGCCACATTACCATAATGCTGTTTATATAATAGCCTCAGATATGAGGTTTACATCTAATTGTCGTATAAGATGAATGAGTGAGTATGATACTGTTTGTGTAATAAAATTGTGTAATATGATTTTGGACTGTTTAATGAAGGAAAACTCAAAAGGGGATTGGAGTTAACTAAATCAGAGAACCGCCCCTGAGCCCAGTTAGGGACAGCTGTCCTGGGACAGCCCTTTTCTGCCTTCCGAATAAAACCCCCACACGGGTTTTCGATCAGCAGACCGAGCTTACCTCAATTACGAGATGGCTAAAGGTTGCAGACCATGTTTTTCTCCATTAGGAGAGTACAAAGGTTGTAGACCATTGTTGAATCTTTTAACCATACCACGTGGTTAAACTCTTAGACTATCGATACCGACAGAATAAGAACAAGTCTTTGCTATTAATTACTAGTCTACAGCTAGGAATTCGGTATCATTGAACGCGAAGAACGACAACTGCCAAAACATCCATTCTATAACAAATGAATGAATGTCACTCTGAACTATACACTATAACCACGACAGAGAGAAGGAGAAAGACGGACAATTTTACAAAAGAAACAAACTTTTCACCAGCAATCAAGATGACACACTGAGCGTAAATATATTGTGGCAAAGAAGGGGGTCGAGTGATAAGTGGCAGATATGTGAAAGCAGAACTAATAAACGGGCTCTGCCCGATCACTAAAATGGCCACCCCTGTCACAGAACTACAGATCACAAAATGGCCGACCGCCAAAACTACAAGTCCCAGAAGCAAGGGGAACCCTCAGAAGGTGGAGCCGACTCACAGATAAAGGGTCAAGAAAAACCAGGAAGAGGAAGAGAGAGTGCTGGAAGGAGCTATGAACAATAGAGAAAGAGACTATAGAGATTGGCTGGATTTACCGTGTATGAGCTGGATTGTTTTGGACTTACCTGTTGGCGTTTGGACCTGGACCTACCGAGAACCCGATTCGTGTACCGAACCCTGCTATCCTTGACCTCGCCTACGGCCTGGGTGGACCAGGACGGAGAAACAAACACACAGGTACTGTGCTGTTCGAAAGAACTCTCATTCTTGGGTGATTTGGTGACAGTTTACCACTTAGTTTGTGACAAACACTCCTAACCTTGAAGAGGTTTGCCACACGTGGTGGAGAATGCGGGTATGGATTAACATACCACTGGTTAGGTAGAAGAAAAAAAAAAATAAAGGTTCAGTTAGCACTCCAAAGGGGAGTCAGGTTTTTTTTTTGTTTTGGCTTTGTTTGGTTAACACAGTTTCTCAGGAAAATGAGTATGGAGGGAGCCATACAGGCCCTGTTACAAGCGGCGGCCGCCCAACAAGAGGCAACTAGAGCTCAACAAATAGCTCATCGGGGTGCAATGCGAATGTATCAGGACACGTTACAGGTCCAGCACCGCACCAACCAGCTGCTCAGAGAAGAGCAAGAGAGAAACATCCGGGAGTTAAGAGAAGGCCTAAAGGGGCTAGCGGACCAAATTGGGGCTCAAGTACCAGCTGCAAATACCCAGAGGCGGGCCAATCATTTTCTTCAAAAGATTACAGCACAGGATGATGTGGAAGCATATCTTACCACCTTCGAAAGGACGGCAGAGAGGGAGAAGTGGCCGAAAGAAGAATGGGCAGGGCTTCTGTCACCATACCTGGCAGGGGACGCTCAAAAAGCGTATTTCGACCTGGAGTTGAAAGATGCACAGGATTACGATAAACTAAAGGGAGAGATCCTGACTAGACTGGGAGTGACCGATACCGTGAGAGCACATCGCTTCCACCAGTGGTCCTACCAACCGGGACAACCCCCACGAACACAGATGTTCGACTTGATTCACCTGGCATGGAAATGGTTGCGACCAGAGACCCGGTCATCCGCCGAGATCGTCGAGACCATCGTACTCAACCATTTCCATCGAGGTCTACCCCAAGAAGTGAGACGATGGGTTGGCCAGAACGAGGTACTTTCCGCCGACCATCTTGTGGGCCTGGTTGAACGGTATTGTACGGCAGGGACAGCTGAGCAAGCACAGGAGGAAAGATTCCCGTTCCCCAGGCCTGGGCGAACTAGCGGACGGGGTAAGGCTGTCCCAACATATGGAGGGGGAAGAGAGCAGAGTGGGGCCATAAGGAAAGAATCAGAATCATGCCGAGACACTAAGGGAAAAAACGGAAACCGGGACTGGGTGTCGAGGGGGTCTCCCCCCCCGAACCCCTATTACCTGTTACAATTGTAATCAACCAGGACATATTGCAGCCTACTGCCCTATTAAAGAAGAGACAATGCAATGTAACCTTGGTGAAAATGAAGATGATATACGGTATGCATGTCCTGTTGTAACCACTGTACTTGAAAGATCAAGAAACAAACATATGTGAAGGTTGAAGGGAAAGAGGTTGAAGCACTGCTGGATTCCGGCAGTATGCTAACCCTGGTCGTTGCAGGCCTAGTGCCGACTCATAAACTGGATACAAGACAGGATATTAGTGTTACATGCATTCATGGGGATACCCGTCTGTACCCCACAGCCTTAGTGAGCATACAAACAGAGGACGGTCTGCTGGATTATGAGGTCGGCGTGGTCCCAAAGATGCCATATGATGTAATATTGGGTAGAGACTTTCCTAACTTTGCGAAGTTAGCCCACAAGAATGGCATATTTGAGAAGCCAACAACCCCGACCAAGCAGGAAGAAGCATGGGGCCTTCAACCAAAGCCAAGAAAAGAGGTCTCCCAGGGGACAACATCACAGGTGCTTGTAGGGGAGGAGGAGGATGAAGTGGCAAACCTCGCTGATAACGAACAGCCCGGTACTAGTGGGGCTGGGGTCGATCTGAATCCAGAGGACGACGATCTAGAACCAGCAGACCTGGCAGGGTCCTTGACTAATTTTGGGACGGCCCAAAACCAGGATCCAACCCTGCAGCAAGCCAGAGCAGATGTGCAGGTCGTAGATGGTACTCCCATAAATGGTGGGATGATGCCTTATAGTTTTCCCCACTTCATCATGAAAAAGGGTTTGGTGTACAGAGTCTCGAAAATAGGGGTTGATGTGGTGGAATAGTTGTTGGTTCCCACTCGGTACCGGAGGACAGTACTGGATCTAGCTCATGGGCACATTCTGGGTGGACACCTTGGTATCGATAAAACCCGAGACCGGATTGTAAGGAGGTTTTACTGGCCAGGAATTCAAGCTGAAGTGGCTCGGCATTGTGGAGAGTGCCCGGAGTGCCAGTTAACAGCTCCCCGACCAGCTTTTAGAAGCCCGTTAGTGCCACTCCCCATAATCGAAACGCCATTTGAGAGGATAGCGATGGATTTAGTGGGCCCACTACCCAAATCCGCCAGAGGGCACCAATACATTCTGGTCATTCTAGATTATGCCACTCGCTACCCAGAAGCCATTCCCCTTCGGACGATGACTTCCAAAAATATCACAAAGGAATTAGTGCTCTTGTTCACCAGGGTAGGGGTTCCAAAGGAGATCCTTACTGACCAGGGGACCCCCTTTATGTCCCGCCTTATGGCGGACCTTTGTAAATTGTGGCAGGTGAAACAGTTGAGGACATCGGTTTACCATCCTCAGACGGACGGGCTGGTTGAGAGACATTGAGACATTGGATCATTCAGAGATCCTCACTGAACTTCTGGAGAGAGTTTGCTGCACTGAAAGTAAAGGGGCTGAATAATTTTGCACGCCCAATTTTTCAGTTTTTGATATGTTAAAAAAGTTTGAAATATCCAATAAATGTCGTTCCACTTCATGATTGTGTCCCACTTGTTGTTGATTCTTCACAAAAAAATACAGTTTTATATCTTTATGTTTGATGCCTGAAATGTGGCAAAAGGTCGCAAAGTTCAAGGGGGCCGAATACTTTCGCAAGGCACTGTATCACTCTGTAGTGACTTCTTAGTCTATCCCCACTTCCCCTTAGTCTATCCCCACTTCCCCTTTTGTCTAACAAGCCGCCATGCCGGTTTAGCCCACTAGGGCACATTCTCCTATCATTTTGTGTAACCATATTTACTGTTTGTTTATGCATTTCTGTGAATTACTTAGTTAGTAATAAATAAATGATTTAAGACAATTGATGTATGGATAGTGAAGACTGGGTTTGTGCAGATAACCAACAATTTACAACATTTGGAATGAGACTAACGGTGAGGTAAAGTCAATAATTCATTAATTTGAAGATTAATTGATCAGATAAAATATCTGAAAAGTTATTTTAGGAAATGATAACTTTGTCATCTGAATATTTTTCCTTGGTGCCCCGACTTCCTAGTAATTACGGTTACATGATTAATCAGTATAATAGCGTAATACTAATTACAGAGAATCTTTGATAAAAACTATAAGTTTCAGTTAATAATAGTAAAGACACGACACAGTAAAACAAGTCCTATATCGACATAACCTGTCTAGGACTGGGGTTCCGCTATCCACATGAATTCACAGAAATACTCATAATAAAAGTTGATGAAAATACAACTATTATTCATGGAACTTTAGATACTCTTCTCCTTAATGCAACCGCTGTGTCAGATTTTTTTTTTTATAACGGGAAAAGCATAATGTGAGAACAGACCTCAGAGCCCAAACCAGCCAGAGAAATATCCGCCATGTTGGGTAGTCAAAATTATTCATAAATAGCATTATAAATATTCACTTACCTTTGATGATCTTCATCAGAATGCACTCCCAGGAATCGCAGTTCCACAATAAATGCTTGTTTTGTTCGATTATGTCCATCCTTTATGTCCATTTATGTCCAATAGCTTCTTTTGTTAGGGAATTTGGTAAACAAATCCAAAAGCGCGATCTGGTCCATTCTGACGAAACGTTCAAAAAGTTATATTACAGGTCGAGTAAACTTGTCAATCTAAGTATAGAATCAATCTTTAGGATGTTTTTATCGTAAAAGTTAATTAATGTTCCAACCGGAGAATTCCATTGTCTGTAGAAAAGCAATGGAACAAGAGCTACCTCTCAAGTGAAAGCGCATGGCTGAGAACTAGGCTGTAGGCAGACCCCTTAGTCAAACAGCTCCCATCCGGCCCCCCTTCACACGAGCAGTGTGAAACAACGTTCTAAAGATGGTTGACATCTAGTGGAAGCATTAGGAAGTGCAAAATTACCCATATCCCACTGTGTATTCGATAGGGGTGAGTTCAAAAACTACAAACCTCAGATTTCCCACTTCCTGTTTGGATTTTTTCTCAGGTTTTTGCCTTCTGTTATACTCACAGACATCATTCAAACAGTTTTAGAAACTTCAGAGTGTTTTCTATCCAATACTAATAATAATAATATGCATATATTAGCATCTGGGACTGAGTAGGAGGCAGTTCACTCTGGGCACGCTATTCATCCAAAAGTGAAGAAGCCACTGCTCCAAAACCGCCATAAAAAGCCAGACTACGGTTTGCAACTGCACATGGGGACAAAGATCATACTTTGTCCTCTGGTCTGATGAAACAAAAATAGAACTGTTTGGCCAAAATGACCATCATTATGTTTGGAGGAAAAAGGGGGAGGCTTGCATGCCGAAGAACACCATCCCAACCGTGAAGCACGGGGTTGTGGGGGTGCACAACCCCGTGCACCCCAAGCACCATCATGTTGTGGTGGTGCTTTGCTGCAGGAGGGACTGGTGCACTTCACAAAATAGATGGCATCATGAGGCAGGGAAATTATGTGGATTTATTGAAGCAACATCTCATGACATCAGTCAGGAAGTTAAAGCTTGGTCGCAAATGGGTCTTCCAAATGGACAATGACCCCAAGCATACTTCCAAAGTTGTGGCAAAATGGCTTAAGGACAACAAAGTCAAGGTATTGGAGTGGCCATCACAAAGACCTGACCTCAATCCTATAGAAAATGTGTGGGCATGACTCAAAAAGCGTGTGTGAGCAAAGAGGCCAAGAAACCTGACTCAGTTACACCAACTCTGTCAGGAGGAATGGACCAAAATTCACCCAACTTATTGTGGAAAGCTTCTGACCCACTGGGAATGTGATGAAAGAAATGAAAGCTGAAATAATTCATTCTCTCTTCAATTATTCTGAAATTTCACATTCTTAAAATAAATTGGTGATCCTAACTGACCTAAGACAGGGCATCTTTACTAGGATTAAATGTCAGGAATTGTGAAAAACTGAGTTTAAATGTATTTGGCAAAGGTGTATGTAAACTTCCGACTTCAACTGTAAATTATGTTAAGTAAAGGGAATGATGCTGCAGGCAGGTATTTAACCAGCGACTTGCTAAGTGACTAGTTTCAATGGTAGAGAGGCTCATAAAACGCAACATTTCTGAACCAGAAAAGTCATAATTACAATCAACAACAATTTTAAAGTCTTAAAGTCTCCTATGCCTTTCTATGTGTGTTTTGTAAGTGTGTGTGTGCGTGTGGGTGGGTGTCACAGAAGCAAACATTGTTGTGCAGCAGATTTATTTCGGTAAAATGTTCTTCTGTTTTGTTTGTGAGTGTGTATGTATGCTGAGCAAAAATATAAACACAACATGCCACAATTTCAAAGATTTTACTGAGTTACAGTTCATATAAGAAAATCAATTAATTGGGCCCTAGCCTACCCACTTGGGAGCCAAGGCGATCCACTGGGGAGCCAGACCCAGCCAATCAGAATGAGTTTTTCTCCACAAAAAGGGCTTGATTACAGAAAGAAATGCTCCGCAGTTTCATCAGCTATCCAGGGGTTGGTCTCAGATGATGCCGCAGGTGAAGTATGTATGAGGTTCTGGGTTCATGGTTACACGTGGTCTGCGGTTGTGAAGCAAGTTGGACATACTGCCAAATTCTCTGAAATGATGTCGGAGGCGGCTTATGGTAGAGCAATTAACATTACAACTGTCATGACGTGGCCCTCTTTGGATATAGCAAGCACCAACTCTCTCTCTCTCACCACCTCTCTTACCCCTACACCCAGGCTCTGATATCTCAGGTCGTAAATTCCTGAGGAGTCTCTCCTCCCCCTGGCCATGCGGTATAGAGAGAGGGTTCACAGTAGAACAAAGGAACTTCTTCTACCTCACAGAACTTGAGAACTGTGGCCAACAACTCCACCTGGCCATGCTGCTGCTCCAGTTTCAACTTCCACCTGACTGTGCTGCTGCTCCAGTTTCAACTGTTCTGCCTTATTATTATTTGACCATGCTGGTCATTTATGAACATTTGAACATCTTGGCCATGTTCTGTTATAATCTCCACCCGGCACAGCCAGAAGAGGACTGGCCACCCCACATAGCCTGGTTCCTCTCTAGGTTTCTTCCTAGGTATTGGCCTTTCTAGGGAGTTTTTCCTAGCCACCGTGCTTCTACACCTGCATTGCTTGCTGTTTGGGGTTTTAGGCTGGGTTTCTGTACAGCACTTTGAGATATCAGCTGATGTACGAAGGGCTATATAAATACATTTGATTTGATTTGATTTGAACTGAACAATATCCATGTTTTGGAGAATGTGTAAACGGTCGGTGGAGAATCCAGCTAAGACCGGTCCATTTTGTCTAATGTTTTTGACCTCATGAGACAATACAGCCACATTACCATAACTCTGTTTATACAAGAGTCTCCGTTATGAGATTTGTATCTAATTATTGTATAAAATGAATGAGTAAAGATGAAACTATTTGTGAAATTATGTAATGTGATTTTAAACTGTTTAATGAAAGAGAACATTATAGGGAATTGGATTAACTAAGTCATTGGCGCGCCCCATGAGCACAGACATTGATCTGG
This sequence comes from Oncorhynchus kisutch, assembly GCF_002021735.2. Lineage (NCBI taxonomy): Eukaryota > Metazoa > Chordata > Actinopteri > Salmoniformes > Salmonidae > Oncorhynchus > Oncorhynchus kisutch. The sequence continues at coordinate 35,690,032 of NC_034187.2, forward strand.
CGTCATGGGGCAACCGTTTATGCTGTTCCGAATAAAAAAAAACACCTAGAGAAAATCCCTTCAGACCAAGCGTACCTCAATTACCGAGAGGGCTAAAGTTTGAGTAGAGACCATGCATTCCTCGTTTGTTGAATTCCTAACCAAACCACGTGGAGCATTGGCTACGCTGGTGGAAATTGTTAAACTCTGAGACTATCGATACCGACAGAATAAGAGCAAATCTTCGATACTAATTACTAGTCTGTAGCTAGAATTTATGTCGACTGAATGCGAAGACCGACAACCGCCAAAACATCTATTCTATAACAACATTTCTGAATGGGACTCTGAAGTATCCATTCTAACCAGGAAAGATGAACGTCAGATGAACTTTCCAACAGAAGGACGGACGATTCCAACAGAGATCACGACGACACACTAAGCGTAAATATATAAATTGATTGTAATTACTCCCAAATGAGTGAGCGTTCACGTGCAAAGGATTAGCATTTCAATTGTTATAATTATCAACTGTGTCGTGTCTTTTGTCTTTCACGCCCTTCTCAGTCCCTTTGTCTACCAAGCCGCCATACCGGTTTAGCCCACTAGGGAACATCCCCTATCATTTCCTTGTAACCATCTCTACTTTGTTGTTTGTTTATGCATTTCTGTGATTATGTAGTTAGTTAGTAAATAAATGATGAAGACAATTGATGTGTGGATGATTCATAGTGAAGGCTGGGTTTGTGCAGATGACCAACAATTTAGGACGTTTAGAATGAAGAATAATTCATTAATTAGAAGACTAAAATATCTGAAAAGTTATAGTAGGAAAATTACAACTTTGTAATCTGAAGATTTTCCTTGGTTCCCCTGACTTCCTAGTTAATTACATTTACATGATTAGTTTTATCACGTAATAATAATTACAGAGAATTGATTTGATAATATAACAGTCTTCACTTTAATGATGCCAAAGACACGACACAGCTCTGGTGGACATTCCAAGCAGTCAGAAAGTAAATTGCACGGTCCCTCAAAACCGTGACAAAACGGCACATTTTATTCAAATGTATTGGTCACATACACATGGTTAGCAGCTGATAATGCGAGTGCAGCGAAATGTTTGTGCTTCTAGTTCCGACAGTGCAGTAATATCTAACAAGTAATCTAACAATTCCCCAACAACTCCTTAATACATACAAATCTAAAGGGGTGAATGAGAATATGTACATGTAAATAAACATATAAATATATGGATGAGCGATGGCCGAGCGGCATAGACAAGGTGCTATAGATGGTATGAAATACAGTATATACATATGAGATGAGTAATGTAAGATATGCAAACATTATTAAAGTGGCATTATATATAGTGGCATTGTTTAAAGTGACTAGTGATCCATTTATTAAAGTGGCCAGTGATTGGGTCTCAATGTAGGGAGCAGCCTCTGAGTTAGTGATTTCTATTTAGCAGTCTGATGTTTTTCAGTCTCTCGGTCCCATTTTTGATGCACCTGTACTGACCTCGCCTTCTGGATGGTAGCGGTGTGAACAGGCAGTGGCTCGGGTGGTTGATGTCCTTGATGATCTTTTTTGGCCTTCCTGTGCCTTCGGGTACTGTAGTGTCATGGAGGGTAGGTAGTTTCCCCCCTGTGATGCGTTGTGCAGACCGCATCACCCTCTGGAGAGCCTTGCAGTTGCGGGCGGTGCAGTTGCCATACCAGGCTGTGATACAGCTCGACAGGATGCTCTCGATTGTGCATCTGTTAAAGTTTGTCAGGGTTTTGGATGGCAAGCCAAATTTCTTCAGCCTCCTGAAGTTGAAGAGGCGCTGTTGCCTTCACCTCACTGTGTCCTCTCCGGCCTCTAGGTCACCAAGCTGCTCGTTATGGCGCACACTTGTCACCATTGTTACACGCATCAGCGCATTATGACACTCACCAGGACTCCATCACCTCCTTGATTACCTGCCCTATATACTATGTCATTCCCTTTGGTTTCTTCTCCAGGCGTCATTGTTTCTGTTCCTGTGTCTTGTCTGTGCGTTGTTCGTGTTTTCTTGTTTTGGAATATGTCACGTTTATTTATTAAAACACTCAGTCCCTGAAATTGCTTCCCGACTCTCAACGCACATCGTTACACACTGTCTATTTGGGTGGACCATTTCAGCTTGTCTGTGATGTGTACGCCGAGGAACTTAAAGCTTCCCACCTTCCCTACTGCGTTCCCTTCGATGTGAATAGTAGGGTGCTCCCACAAGGTGCACCTGTGTAATGATCATGCTGTTTAATCAGCGTCTTCATATGTTACGCCTGTCGCATGGATTGACTATCTTGGCAAAGGGGAAATGCTTACAAACAAGGATGTAAAAAAAATGTGCACACCTAATTTGAGAAAAATACTTTATTGTGAATATGGAACATTTCTGGGATCTTTTATTTCAGATCATCGAACATGGAACTAACACTTTACATGTTGCGTTTATATTTTTGTGCATGCGTGTGTGAGAGAGAATGTCTGAATGTGTGTCTGGTATCTTACCAGCAGGGAACATGGAGACACAACCCACGGTGTTGCAGGCCCGGAAACATCAGGCTCCCTGCATCACTATACACACCACCTTCATCTTCATCACCATCATCAGCATCACCTGGAGAGAGAGAGGGAGAGAGAGAGGGAGGGATGGAGAGAGAGAACCTGAATCATCACTATCTTAGTACTGTTGTTTGAGGTAGACCTCACATGAAAAGGAGAGCGAGAAAGAAGCAGGACATTTTAAAGGGGAAATAAGTACAGTACATTACCATCAACATGCTGTGAGCTTTTTTAACCTTTGGTCTATGATCTCTGTAAAAGATACCTGCGGTTTGATAGATTAATTCAACCACACACAGAGAGATATTCTGTATATCAGATACGTTTGATTTACATATGATCCCCATTAGACACCTGCTAATGAAAATGTTACAGATCAATCGATAATCCACCACACTTTGCCCCCACCATGTACACGTTAGCACACACACACACATACACACACACACTTTACACACAAGCGTGTGCATACACACACGCACAGAAACACGCACACAGTCTTACACACGCATACTTTCTGACAGTCATGCAGGTCAGGGGTTGACCATCATGGTCCCTAGTCACCACCACTTACAGTAATGCAATCCAGCTGAGGATATACGGCCCCCAAGCACACATTAAATAGGAATTAATTTCACTTAGATCTCACTAGATCTATGGGGAAGGGAGGGGGGAGGAGAAGGGGTTATGAGAGGGGAGGGATGAGCAGGGGAGAGAAGAGTGGGGGGGGGGTGAGTGAGGAAAAAAGAGGGGAGATGGCAGGAAGGAGAGTGAAAGGCCATATAACCTACCTATCTAAAAGTCTGGGATGTTCCACCGTAAAGAAATCAATAGGTATGAAGATTATGTAGGGAAAACAAATACATCTACCAACTACCTCTTCACTCCTCCACCAGAGAGAGGGAGAGAGGAGGGAGGGAGAGAGGAGGGAAGGAGAAAAAGAAAGAGGGAAGGAAAGGAGAAAGAGAAAGAGGGAGAAAAGATAGAGACTGCTGTGCTAGCATACTGCCAACTCGGCACAACTTCTCATTTTCGATTAGAGCTGAAAACACGGAAGCCGAAAAAAAATAAAACAAATACAACAACTGATAAAATTTCACAGCTTAAGCAAAAATAAACAAGCTTAATGAATTAATGTGAGTTGGTTTCCCCAGACAGCCCTCTCTCTCCCCGACTCCCCGGACCTGCTTCGCTCTCCACGCCAAATCTTATAATTGCCTCCAATTTACCTAGTCTGCTGTTGGCAGTTTGTAAAATGAAACGCTAACATGAAAGCATCCGTTTCAGTTTTTTAAGGGCAAGTGCGTTTTTTAAATTTACATTTCCTCACATTCGCTCTCGTTCTTTCTCTCCTCCCTCACTCTCTCTCGCCACCTCCCTCTCTCTCCCTTTGTCTCCCTCTCTCTCGCTTTCTCCACGCACACCCACCCCTCTCTCTCGGTCACTCTCTTTCTCTCTCCTCTCTCCCTTTCGTTTCTTTTCATCTCTTTCTCTTCCCATCTCTCTCCTCCTCTCTCATGAGTAAAAGACTATAGCGGACATGTGCTATATTTCCAACAGAGAGAGAGAGAGTGATGGCTGATTTTCAGCAGTGAGGAATAGAGAGCGGTTAAAAAGAGCTTTCTTTCTACAGCTCTACATAAATCACAATATGAGTCAATATTTAATAATGCTTAGCTTGGTCTGGGCCTCTTGATCAGCCTTGTCAGGGGGAAAAGCTGCCTCTCGCCGTCAACGTGTGTGTGTGTGTGTGTGTGTGTGTACCCGTTGATCAGGCCTGTCATATGTAATAGGTCCCTCCTGAATGTCTGTGACATAAGGGCCAGTAACACTACAATACTGACATGTACTGGACCAATACACTGCTACTGGACCCCTGGACAGGGGAGTGGAAAGGAGAGGAAGGAGAGGAAGGAGAGGAGATGATGGTGGAGACACAGAGAGGGTTATTGTGGGCTGCTCAAAGAGAAAAGGTCCTGAATACAACATGCAAATCTATCCCATATCCTACAACACAAGTCCTCTGACAAGACACACACACACACACACTGATCCCTTTGAACAGATAAAGGCAGTGTGTATCAAAGAGGGCGTGGGTAGCCAGAGTAACATTCCATCTCTCTCTTCTTCCCTGGCTCTCATCCCTCTCTCCGCTGCTAATCTGTGTGTTCCTGTGTGAAGGAGACATCAGAGCCCTGCTGTAACTCACAGGTCTCCCTGCTCACTGAGAGAGGTCGGTAACGTCTCAACACGCACTGATTACTACCACTGACTTTCTCCTGCTCTCTTCCTCGTGTGCTTCCTTTCACTCTCCACTCCTCTCTCTATCTCCATCTTCTGTTTTCAAAGTTTGGACACACCTACTCATTCATGAGGTAGTCACCTGGAAGGCATTTCAATTAACAGGTGTGCCTTATTAAAAGTTCATACGTGGAATTTATTTCCTTCTTAATGTGTTTGAGCCAATCAGTTGTGTTGTGACAATGTAGGGGTGATATACAGAAGATACCTATTTCCAAATTACCTATTTGGTAAACGATCAAGTCCATATTATGGCAAGAACAGCTCAAATAAGCAAAGAGAAAGGGCAGTCCATCATTACTTTAAGACATGAAGGTCAGTCAACCTGGAAAATTTCAAGAACTTTGAAGTGCAGTTGCAAAAACCATCAAGCGCTATAATGAAACTCGCTCTCATGAGGACCGCCACAGGAGAGGAAGACCCAGAGTTACCTCTGCTGCAGAAGAGTTCATTAGAGTTACCAGCCGCAGAAATTGCAGCCCAAAAAAATGCTTCACAGAGTTCAAGTAAGAGACACATCTCAACATCAACTGTTCAGAGGACACTGCGTGAATCAGGCCTTCATGGTTGAATTGCTGCAAAGAAACCACTACTAGCGGACACCAATAATAAGAAGAGCGAAACACAAGCAGTGGACATTTTTGATTCCAACCGTCATGTCTTTGTGAGATGCAGAGTAGGTGAACAGATGATCTCCCCATGTGTGGTTCACACTGTGAAGCATGGAGGAGGAGGTGTGATGGTGTGGGGGTGTTTTGCTGGTGACACTGTTAGTGATTTATTTAGAATTCAAGGCACACTTATCCAGCATGGCTACCACAGCATTCTGCAACAATACGCCTTCCCATCTGCTTTGTGCTTAGTGGGACTATCATTTGTTTTTCAACAGGACAATGACCCAAAACAACTCCAGGAAGGAGAGGGATGGAGTACTGCATCAGATGACCTGGCCTCCACAATCACCCGACCATGACCCAATTGAGATGATTTGGACCGCAGAGTGAAGAAAAAACAGCCAACAAGTGCTCAGCATATGTGGGAACTCCTTCAAGACTGTTGGAAAAGCATTCTAGGTGAAGCTGGTTGAGAGAAGGCCAAGAGTGTGCAAAGGTGTCAACAAAGCAAAAGGGTGGCTACATTGAAGAATCTCAAATCTCAAATATATTTAGATTTGTTTAACACTTTTTTGGTTACTACATGATTCCATATGTGTTATTTCATAGTTTTCATGCCTTCACTATTATTATACAATGTAGAAAATAGTCTAAATAAAGACAGTCCCTGGAATGAGTAGATGTCCAAACTTTTGACTGGTACAGTATATGGTTTATTGAGCGTGTGTGTGAGTGTGTATGTGTGTGCTTATGATGATTACTCTATGATTCCAGGCCAGAAGCTGACCAAGTGAAGTGAAGCACTTAACCTCAGTCTAGAACTTTATAAAATAAGCACTTTTTACATCCTGAATACAGCTGACAATACACACCATTCAAATTACAAACAGTCAAAATATCCCATTCTGTCTTAATTTCACTGTTGTTATTAAGTCGCTTTTTGAAAAGCATTTTTTCCCCCTGTCATGCTTAGTAGGCAGCTTTTCTTATATCATTATACCAATTCATTATAGAAATCACTTTAAATCAAATCTTTATTAAGTGTGTGTTTCCTAGTTCTGTGTGTGAGTAACCTGTATCTGTTTACAGACATTTGAGTTGTGTGCGTGTGCATGTGTGTGAGTGTGTGTGTGTGTGTGTCTGTGTGTGTGCCTGCGAGTGTGGTGCATGTAATCTCTGTGTGTGTTTGTACATGTGCGTTCGTATGTGTGTGTAGTGTATAGGTCAGGGGTCTCCAACCTTTTCTAGCGGGAGAGCTTCTTCTAAAAGATTTCACGTGCCATTCATTTTTTTCTAGCCTTCAGATAGGCACATTCATCTCCTCTCCCCTGAAACTCTTCCATAGTAACATTTTCCTGGTTGTTGATTTTTGGGAGTTTTAACTCAAAAAATTACAATTGTTCATAGAGAAACAACGAAATTGGATGTTCTGAGTATATAGATTTTTGAGTGTATTTCCCCTTTAATTTTGCATCTAGTATGGCATCTAGTCTGCCGGTCTAGTGATCGTTCTGTGTTGCTGCTGCTCATTTCATGTCAAAGTTTGCAAATAACAAATAATAGGTACAAATAATATGTTATGTTACAACCTTATTCTACAATGGATGAAGTTTTTCTACCCTCATCAATCTACACACAATACCCCATAATGACAAAGCAAAAACAGGTTTTTAGAAATGTTTGCAAATGTATAAAAAACTACTGAAATATCTCATTTACATAAGTATTCAGATCCTTTAGTCAGTACTTTGTTGAAGTACCTTTGGCAGCGATTACAGCCTTGAGTCTTCTTGGTTATGAAGCTACAAGCTTGACACACTTGTATTTGTGGAGTTCCTCCCATTCTTCTCTGTAGATCCTCTCAAGCTCTGTCAGTTTGGATGAGGAGCGTCGCTGCACAGCTATTTTCAGGTCTCTCCAGAGATGTTTGATCGGGTTCAAGTCCGGGCTTTGGCTGGGCCACTCTAGGACATTTAGAGACTTGTCTTGAAGCCAATTCTGTGTTGCCTTGGCTGTGTTCTTAGGGTTGTTGTTCTGTTGGAAGGTGCAGCTTCGCCCCAGTCTGAGGTCCTGAGCGCTCTGGAGCAGGTTTTCATCAAGGTTCTCTCTGTACTTTGCTCCGTTCATCTTTCCCTCAATCCTGACTAGTCTCCCAGTCCCTGCAGCTAAATAACATCCACTCAACATGATACCGCCAACATCATGCTTCACCGTAGCGATTGTGTCAGGTTTCCTCCGGACGTGAAGCTTGGCATTCAGGCCAAAGAGTTCAATCTTGGTTTCAATCAGACCAAACTCATTCCATCTAAGAATGATGGAGGCCACAGTGTTCTTGGGGACCTTCAATGCTGCAGACATTTTTTGCCACTTTTCCCCCAGATCTGTGCATTGACACAATCCTGTCTCTGTCCTCTATGGACAATTCCTTTGACCTCATGGCTTGGTTTTTGCTCTGACATGCACTGTCAACTGTGGGACCTCGTAAAGACAGGTGTGTGCCTTTCTAAATCATGTCCAATCAATTGAATGTACCAGAGGTGGACTCCAATCAAGTTCTAGAAACATCTCAAGGAAGATCAATGGAAACAGGATTCACTTGAGCTCAATTTTGAGTCTTATAGCAAATGGTCTGAATACTTAAGTAAATAAGATTATTTTTTAAATTTAAAATAAATCTACAAACATTTCTAAAAACCTGTTTTCGGTTTGATGAAGAAAATGTTTTATTTAATCCCTTTTATAATAAGGCTGCAATGTAACAAAATGTGGAAAAAGTCAAAGGGTCTGAAAACTTTCTGAATGCACTGTACATACACACATTCATGAACACACACACAAATACACAAAATGTATTGTACTGTTTTGTTGGTGAACGTACAAAGTGTGTCCGTTCGAGATTATCCTTTCAACGAGACATGAAGAACTGTAATATTTGTTTCTCAGAGGCGTGACAAGGACATGGATAATATTCACCTCGCTGGCTTTTCAATGCATTGTCAAGATCGGATGGAAGTCTTGAGTAAGAAGAGAAGGAGAGGGGTCACTTTGTTTTTTATTTGTCATTATTTAGGGTTCAAATCCCAGACAGACTAATAATATTTAAAAAGTACATACAGACAGGGGGAACGGGAGGGTGGATCTGTATGTACTTTTTAAAGTGCTGGGCTTTATACAGGGCCTTCAGAAAGTATTCACACCCCTTGAGTTTTTCCACATTTTGTTGTGTCACCGCCTGAATTTAAAATGGATTCAGTTGACATTTTGTTTGTCACTGGCCTTCACATAATACCCCATAATGTCAAAGTGGAATTATGTTTTGAGAGAAATTACATTACAAATGAAAAGCTGAAAGGTATTCAGTCAAGTATTTAAACCCTTTGTTGTGGCAGGCCTAAATGTGTTCAGGAGTTCAAATATGTCACATAATAAGTTGCATGGACTCACTCTGTGTGCAATAATAGTGTTTAACATGATTTTTGAATGACTACCTCTTCTCTGTACCCCCCACATACAATGATCTGTGAGGTCCCTCAGTCGAGCAGTACATTTCAAACACAGATTCAACCACAAAGACGGGTAAAATTAAGAAGCAAACATTGAATATCCTTTTGAGAGTGGTGAAAATATTCATTAAACGTTGGATGGTGTCTCTACTGTAAATACACCCTGTCAATACAAATATACAGGCATCCTTCCTAACTTAGTTGCCGGAAAAAATTCCAGCACCACTCTCCATATTTTCAAGCATTAGTGCTGGCTGCATCATGTTATCGGTATGCTTGTAATTGTTAAGGACTGGGGAGTTTTTCAGGATGAAAAATAAACTAAATGGAGCTAAGCACAGGAAAACCTGGTTCAGTCTGCTTTCCACCAGACATTGGGAGATTAATTCACCTTTCAGCAGGACAATAACCTGAAACACAAGACGAAATATACATTGGAGTTGCTTACTAAGAAGACAGTGAATGTTCCTGAGTGGCCGAGTTACAGTTTTGACTTAAATCTACATGAAAATCTATGTCAAGACCTCAAAATGGTTGCCCAGAAACAATCTGATGGAGCTTGAAGAATTTTGAAATAATAATTAGCAAATGTTTCACAATCCAGGTGTCAGCTGTTAGAATGAGGAGAAACAAAAATGTTGATCAAAATGCGTTTTTTTTGTCAGAAATGCCTTTTGGAACATGTGAACTTTCATGTGCCTTAATAACAAACTTGTATTCCATCTTTAAATACGAATACAATTGTTAAACTACGAGCCTAGTTGTTTTAGCCACAGAAAAAAATAAGAAACCTTCCCGCTAGCCATGATTGGCTGAGATAATGAGTGGTCTGGACATGCAGAGAGATGAGTTTGGATTGGTCTACCATATAGCATGCATCTGTCTATTGGAGCTGGTCAGTATGTTCAGGTAATCGTTTCGAACAAGGCTTTAAAAAAAATGTATTGCGTAGTTAAACTGCATAAACCAAATGTCAAGTTAAAGTGTACTGTTAGCTAGCTAACGTTAGCTGTCTGGCTTGCTAGCTAACGTTATGTGTATGCTCTCCACTTTCTGTAGGACCAAGTTTTGAAATCAGTGGATTTCGAGTATGATAGCTATGGAGATGGAGAAAACACCAGCCTGGATTACATCGTCAAACAAGGCAACCATGCATGGCATCAGACAGGAGACACGTCCGAACATAATGTATACTGGTAAGATTTTCAGATATGACATGTTTCTAATTTTGACAGAAAGTGGTTTCAATTCAAGTGTACTGTTAGCTAGCTAACGTTAGCTGTCTGGGATACATCGTATCTCAGACACATTTGCTTGACTAGTTATAGCCATAGAACCTGGTTGGTTAGCTACCTGCAGATTCTTGCAGGCTAGTAACGTCATGAGTTGTGATTATGGTCCATTGTTTAGCTAGCTAGCTACATGTCTTAACAAAAGACTCCACTCTAATTTTTACAAAGTATTTTCATTTCAAGTTAAAGTGTACTGTTAGCTAGCTAGCTAACATTAGCTGGCTGGCTCGCTAACTAACGTTACGTCTTGCGTTGGGATTCATTGTTTAGCTAGCTAGTTATCTAGTTACATTTCTTAACAAAAGAGTCTCATCTTAGTGTGCCAGAGCGCAGAATAACTGATGCATTTTTGAATGCTCAACACCCATTGAATATGTCCTTTATCAGTGTTGCTGGCAGCACAGTTAGTCACCAACGCTCTGGATAACATGACAAAAGCCTAACCAGCTCTGCTAGGGTGAGTAAAATGGTCAGATTGGGGTGTTCTCTCATTATGTGTCTGTAAGTAGAAAGCCAATGTTAGCCAGTTAGCTTGGGTGCCTGACTGTAGTTCTGAGGTCAGAGCTTTCAGAACAACCCTACTTATTGGCCAGAGCGTCCAGTGTGCGCTCTGAATGCAAAACCACAGATAGAGCGATAGGGCAAGTAATGTTCAGTGAGCTGTTCTTTCTCTCTCGTAGATGTCTGGATGTAGCTGGCAAGTTAGTACAGAATGGTTGGATCAACCCCTAAAGGGTTTGAACAATGCTGAATGGGTGTAGACAAAGAAGGGCTCTCCAATAGTAGTACCAAAACATTGAAAGTAGGTTTTCTCAAAAGTGAGTTTACAAGTTGATCAACTTTCAAAGCAGAATTACTTTCCCAGTGTTTCCTCAAATGCAGCGTATGATATACCATTTTGAGTCTCTACTTTTATCCAATGTAAAAACAGAAATTCAAATGTTGCTACATAAGATCGGATCCAGAGTGTGAGTCACAAATGTACAAGTTGATAGCTCGGATTACAGGATGCCAAGGTCATATTTTTTCAATTTTCTGTTCCAGTTAAATGGTTGTTCAGATAAACTTAGATCTGTGGACCATAGTTTATTAATGGCTATCTGAGTATTTGAGCTTTCCAAAAATCTTTATATATTATAGAGATTTATTTTATTTTTATAAATCTCATCACTGGATGGTTCAGTAGTTGGATTACCCAAGGGACTCCACAGGCAAGAATTGCTGCCTGGTAATATGTGTGTGTCGTTCAAATCTTGGAATGTTCTGAAACCATTACTGTACATCATTTTGGTAAGGTTACGTGGTAAGGTACGGATTCCAAATTTGGAACATTGGGGGGATGCAAAAGGTTGCCCACCAGATCGCAAGGCATTATTGTTAAATATTGGATTATGAGTATGCCATTTTGATTCCCAGTTACATAGTTTTTCAATTTTGCGCCAAGCAGAAATTGTGTGAGCAATAATATGACGAAAGCGTAGTTTACATTGTTTAAGGGATATATCAGGGTAGGTAACAACACATCCGCCACGCTGATCCTCAACACGGGGCCCCTCGGGGGTGCCTGATCAATCCCCTCCTGTACTCCCTGTTCACTCATGACTGCACGGCCAGGCACGACTCCAACACCATCATTCAGTTTGCCAATGACACAACAGTAGTAGGCCTGATCAGCGACAACAAAGAGACAGCCTACAGGGAGGAGGTCAGAGACCTGGCCATGTGGTGCCAGGACAACAACCTCAATGTGATCAAGACAAAGGAGATGATTGTAGACTACATGAAAGGGAGGACCGAGCACGCCCCCATTCTCATTTACAGGGCTGTAGTGGAGCAGGTTGAGAGCTTCAAGTTCATTGGTGTCCACATCACCAACAAACTAACATGGTCCAAGCACACCCAGACAGTCGTTAAGAGGTCACAACAAAATCTATTCCCCCTCAGGAGATGGGTCCTCAGATCCTCAAAAGGTTTTACAGCTGCACCATCGAGAGCATCCTGAGGGGTTGCATCACTGCCTGGTATGGTACCTTCTCGGCCTCCGACCTCAAGGCACTACAGAGGGTAGTGTGTACGGCACAGTACATCACCAGGGCCAAGCTTCCTGCCATCCAGGACCTCTATACCAGGCGGTGTCAGAGGAAGGCCCTAAAAATGGTCAAACACTCTAGTCATAGACGCTAGTCATAGACTGTTCTCTCTGCTACTGCATGGCAAGTGGTACCGGACTGCCAAATCTAGGTCCAAGAGGCTTCTAAACAGCTTCTACTCCCAAGCCATAAGACTCCTGAACATCTCCTGAACATCTAATCAAATGGCTAACCAGACTATTTGCATTGCATTCCCCCCTTCTATGCTGCTGCTACTCTCAGTTATTAGTCACTTTAATAACTCTACCTACATGTACATATTCCCTCAATTACCTCGACACCGGTGCCCCCCCGCACATTTACTCTGTACCAGTACCCGCTGTATATAGCCACACTGTTGTTATTTACTGTTGCTTTCAATCACATGCATATTCACATTCCGAGTAACAGACAGTTTACTTTGTTTATGTAATTTATCCGAACTTCCAAACACTGCCCCCTAGGCCTAAGTTTTTTTAAGGGCTTGTAAGTGAATATTTCACTGTATTTTTTAATTTTTCCTTTATTTAACTGGGCAAGTCAGTTAAGAACAAATTCTTATTTACAATGACGGCCTACCCCAGCCAAACCTGGATGACGCTGAAATGTTATGAAGAGTGATCAGATGAATTGCAATTAAATGCACATTCCCTCTTTGCCATGCAAATGAACTGAATCCCAAAAAAACTACATTTCAGCCCTGCCAAAAAAGGACCAGCTGACATAATGTCAGTGATTCTCTCGTTAAAACAGGTGTGAGTGTTGACGAGGACAAGGCTGGAGATCACTCTGTCATGCTGATTGAGTTTGAATAACAGACTGGAAGCTTCAAAAGGAGGGTGGTGCTTGAAATCATTGTTCTTCCTCTGTCAACCTTGGTTACCTGCAAGGAAACACTGATTATGCAAGAATGGGCTACCCTCAGTCAGGATGTGGCCCAGAAGTTAATTGGCATCATGCCAGGGCGGATTGCATACGTCTTGAAAATGAAGGGTCAACATTGCAAACATTGAGTCTTTGCATCAACTTCATGTAATTGTCAATAAAAGCCTTTGACACTTATGAAATGCTTGTAATTATACTTCATTATTTCATAGTAACATCTTCCAAAAATATCTAAAGACACTGAAGCAGCAAAGTTTGTGGAAATTAATATTTGTGTCATTCTCAAAACTTTTGGTCACGACTGTACAGTATTACCTCTTCCAGGTTACAGGAGACACCATATGTCTCTCCAGGGGGTGGACCATTCATGTCTAAACCAATTTAGGATGGGACGATTTAGTTGTGTCTCTTTGTTAACAAGAGCTGGTACGCGATCTCTATTGATAAGGACATCTTGAGTTAGAATACCTCATAATAAGCTGCCCCAATTTTTTTTTATTAAGACCGTTTTTATCTATATTTTTCGCAGCAGTCTTTTTACTAACACAAACCGATGCTGGCACTAAGACCGTACTCAATGAGCCGTATATAGGGCCATAAACTAACATCCAGGGGCGGCGCTTCTCGTGGCTGGTGATTTTAATGCAGAAAAACTGAAATCCATTTTACTTCATTTTTACCAGCATGTCATCTGTGCAAATAGAGTCAACAATACTCTAGATCACCTTTACTTCACACACAAAGCTGATATATCAAAGTGCTGTACAGAAACCCAGCCTAAAACCCCAAACAGCAAGCAACACAGGTGTAGAAGCACCGTGGCTAGGAAAAACTCCCTGGAAAGGCCAAAACCTAGGAAGAAACCTAGAGAGGAACCAGACTATGAGGGGTGGCCAGTCCTCTTCTGGCTGTGCCGGGTGGAGATTTTAACAGAACATGGCCAAGATGTTCAAATGTTCATAAATGACCAGCATGGTCAAATAATAATAATCACAGTAGTTGTCAAGGGTGCATCAAGTCAGCACCTCAGGAGTAACTGTCAGTTGGCTTTTCATAGCCGATCATTGAGAGTATCTCTACCGCTCCTGCTGTCTCTAGAGAGTCTGAAAATATAAGCAGCAGGTCTGGGACAGGTAGCACGTCCGGTGAACAGGTCAGGGATCCATAGCAGCAGGCAGTACAGTTGAAACTGGAGCATCAGCATGGCCAGGGGGACTGGGGACAGCAAGGAGTCATCAGGCCAGGTAATCATGAGGCATGGTCCTAGGGCTCAGGTCGAGAGAGAGAGAGAGAGAGAGAGAGAGAGAGAGAGAGAGAGAGAGAGAGAGAGAGAGAGAGAGAGAGAGAGAGAGAGAGAGAGAGAGAGAGAGAGAGAGAGAGAGAGAGAGAGAGAGAGAGAGAGAGAGAGAGAGAGAGAGAGAGAGAGAGAGAGAGAGAGAGAGAGAGAGAGAGAGAGAGAGAGAGAGAGAGAGAGAGAGAGAGAGAGAGAGAGAGAGAGAGAGAGAGAGAGAGAGAGAGAGAGAGAGAGAGAGAGAGAGAGAGAGAGAGAGAGAGAGAGAGAGAGAGAGAGAGAGAGAGAGAGAGAGAGAGAGAAAGTTTCTGATTTTTGCAATGTTACGTAGATGGAAAAAAGCTGTCCTTGAAACAGTCTTGATATGTTCGTCAAAAGAGAGATCAGGGTCCAGAGAAATGCAGAGGTCCTTCACAGTTTTATTTGAGATGACTGTACAACCATCAAGATTAATCGTCAGATTCAACAGAATTTCTCTTTGTTTCTTGGGACCTAGTACAAGTATCTCTGTTTTGTCTGAGTTTAAAAGTAGAACGTTTGCAGCCATCCACTTCCTTATGTCTGTAACACAGGCCTCCAGCAAGGGGAATTTTGGGGCTTCACCATGTTTCATTGAAATGTAAAGCTGTGTGTCATCCGCAACGCAGTGAAAGTTAACATTATGTTTTCAAATGACATCCCCAAGAGGTAAAATATATAGTGAAAACAACAGTGGTCCTAAAACGGAACCTTGAGGAACACCGAAATTTACAGTTGATTTGTCAGAGGACAAAAAGTGCAGTCTCAGTGCTATGATGGGGTCTAAAACCAGACTGAAGCATTTTGTATACATTGTTTGTCTTCAGGAAGGCAGTGAGTTGCTGCGCAACAGCCTTTTCTAATATTTTTGAGAGGAATGGAAGATTTGATATGGCCGATCGTTTTTTATATTTTCTGGGTCAAGGTTGGATAGAGAGCCGTTTATTTTGTTCAACATAGGAGGGCCAAGCCCAGGAAGCAGCTCTTTCAGTAGTTTAGTTGGAATAGGGTCCAGTATGCAGCTTGAAGGTTTAGAGGCCATGATTTATTTCATCATTGTGTCAAGAGATATCGTACTAAAACACTTGAGTGTCTCCTTTGATCCTAGGTCCTGGCAGAGTTGTGCAGACTCAGGACAACTGAGCTTTGGAGGAATACGCAGATTTAAAGAGGAGTCCGTAATTTGCTTTCTAATGATCATGATCTTCTCCTCAAAGAAGTTCATGAATTTATTACTGCTGAAGTGAAAGCCATCCTCTCTTGGGGAGTGCTGCTTTTTAGTTAGCTTTGCGACAGTATCAAAAAGGAATTTCGGATTGTTCTTATTTTCCTCAATTAAGTTAGAAAAATAGGATGATCGAGCAGCAGTAAGGGCTCTTCGGTACTGCACGGTACTGTCTTTCCAAACTAGTCGGAAGACTTCCAGTTTGGTGTGGCGCCACTTCTGTTCCAATTTTATGGAAGCTTGCTTCAGAGCTCGGGTATCTTCTGTATACCAGGGAGCTAGTTTCTTGTGACAAATAATTTAAGTTTTTAGGGGTGCAAATGCATCCAGGGTATTGCGCAAGGTTAAATTGAGTTCCTCAGTTAGGTGGTTAACTGAATTTTGTCCTCTGACGTTCTTGGGTAGGCAGAGGGAGTCTGGAAGGAATCAAGGAATCTTTGGGTTGTCTGAGAATTTATAGCACGACTTTTGATGCTCCTTGGTTGGGGTCTGAACGTAATAAAATGGTGGTCCGATAGTCCAAGGTTATGAGGAAAAACATTAAGATCCACAACATTTATTCCATGGGACAAAACTAGGTCCAGAGTATGACTGTGGCAGTGAGTAGGTCCAGAGACATGTTGGACAAAACCCACTGAGTCGATGATGGCTCCGAAAGCCTTTTGGAGTGGGTGTGTGTACTTTTCCATGTGAATATTAAAGTCACCAAAAATTTGAATATTATCTGCTATGACTACAAGGTCCGATAGGAATTCAGAGCTCAGTGAGGAACGCTGTATATGGCCCAGGAGGCCTGTAAACAGTAGCTATAAAAAGTGATTGGGTAGGCTGCATAGATTTCATGACTAGAAGCTCAAAAGACGAAAACGTAGTTTTTTTTATTGTGAATTGAAATTTGCTATCGTAAATGTTAGCAACACCTCCGCCTTTGTGGGATGCACGATGGTATGGTCACTAGTGTAACCAGGAGGTGAGGCCTCATTTAACACAGTAAATTCATCAGGCTTAAGCCATATTTCAGTCAGGCCAATCACATCAAGATAATGATCAGTGATTAGTTAATTGACTATAACTGCCTTTGAAGTGAGGGATCTAACATTAAGTAGCCCTATTTTGAGATGTGAGGTATTACAATCTCTTTCAATAATGGCAGGAATGGAGGAGGTCTTTACTCTAGGAAGATTGCTAAGGCAAACACGGCCATGTTTAGTTTTACCCAACCTAGGTCGAGGCAAAGACACGGTCTCAATGGGGATAGCTGAGCTGACTACACTGACTGTGCTAGTGGCAGACTCCACTGAGCTGGCAGGCTGGCTAACAGCCTGCTGCCTGGCCTGCACCCTATTTCATTGTGGAGCTAGGGTAGATAGAGCCCTGTCTATGTTCGTAGATAAGATGAGAGCACCCCTCCAGCTAAGATGGAGTCCGTCACTCCTCAACAGGCCAGGTTTGGTCGTGTTTGTGGGTGAGTCCCAGAAAGAGGGCCAATTATCTACAAATTCTATCTTTTGGGAGGGGCGGAAAACAGTTTTCAACCAGCGATTGAGTTGTGAGACTCTGCTGTAGAGCTCATCACTCCCCCTAAATGGGAGGGGGCCAGAGACAATTACTCTATGCCGACACATCTTTCTAGCTGATTTACACGCTGAAGCTATGTTGCGCTTGATGACCTCTGACTGTTTCATCTTAACATTGTTGGTGCCGACATGGATAACAATATCTCTATACTCTCAACACTTGCCAGTTTTAGCTTTGGCCAGCACCATCTTCAGATTAGCCTTAACGTCGGTAGCCCTGTCCCCTGGTAAACAGTGTATGATCGCTGGATGATTCGTTTGAAGTCTAATACTGTGGGTAATGGAGTCGCCAATGACTAGGGTTTTCAATTTGTCAGAGCTATTTCTGACAAATAGCTCTGGGTCTCAGACCCCGTAACGGGAGGAGTAGAGACCAGAGAAGGCTCGGCCTCTGACTCCAACTCGCTGCTTAATGGGGAGATCCGGTTGAAAGTTTCTGTTGGCTGAATGACCGACACCGGTTGAGCATTCCTACAGCATTTCCCTCCAGAAGCCATGAGAAAGTTGTCCGGCTGCGGGGACCATGCGAAGGGATTTATACTAACGTTACTATCTGTACTTACTGGAGGCACAGACGCTGTTTCATCCTTTCCTACACTGAAATGACCCTTGCCTAACGATTGCGTCTGAAGCTGGGCTTGTAGCACAGCTATCCTCGCCATAAGGCGATCATTCTCCTGTATATTATGAGTACAGCGACTGCAATTAGAAGGCATCATGTTAATGTTACTACTTAGCTTCGGCTGTTGGATGTCTTGACGAACCATATCCAGATAAAACGTCCGGAGTGAAAAAGTTGAATGGAAAAAAGTTGAGTGATGAGAAAAACAAAAAATATAAACGGTAATTAAAAAGTAAAAACCGTAAAGTTTCAGGTAGCAAAGTAAGGTTGGAAACAAAACTCACAGCAGCATGTAAACAAGTCTGCATCGATGACGTCATCCCCACAGGGATTAGAGGAATTGTTATGATCTTCCCTATGCTAAGTAGACTAAATATAGTTTAAATGTATTATATTGGGCTGTAAGCTAAGGTTTATCAGTAGACAATTGCATCCAACCTGTGTTGATTTCGATCATAGCCGTGTAGCCTATGCAGGCTACGGCTGGAAAACTCGAGGACTCTGTTGACAAGAGAGAATACTATAGAAGAATTAGACTGTTTGTTTATCAACAACTCTGGTTTATTAGCTACAACATTCTCGTGAGCTAACAAAGCAACAACAGTTTAACACAGTCCCATAGGACATCTATGGTGAGTGAAAAGGAACTCACAACAATAACTCCCAGGGGCTTCATAGCGAACAAATACAACTGTTTACTATTGATTTTCATGACAATCACGTTAGCATATGCTACGCAGTGTATGTCAATTGATGCTGGCTACTCTCGCCAGCAAATTTCACACCATTGACGGGTGTCTCGCAATGTGATTTTGTCACGCATGCTCCCTCTCTCAAGGGTGCCAGGCTGCCCTTCATTACGCACACCTGTCACCATCATTACACGCAGCAGCGCTCATTGGACTCACCTGGACTCCTTCCCTTTGTTGATTGCCCCGTCTATAACTGTCTGCTCCCCCGTTTGTTCCCTGTGTCAGCATTGATGTTGTTATTTTGTCCCCTGTCCAGACACTGTTCCTGTCCGTTATTAATTAAATGTTCTCCCTGTACCTGCTTCCTGTCTCCAGTGTCAATCCTTCACAGATTTTGGCTTTAGTCTACATCTGTTGTTTACGAAACATGTGACAAATAACATGTTATTTTGATTTGATTTACACATATTAACATTGTCATAATAATTATCATTATTATCAGTAAATCAAAATGAACTTGAAAAGAGCTTTCACAAATCAATTTCTCACAGATCAGAAACCACATAAATGTCTCCCCTGATCCCTTCCTATGTCTCCCATGCCCCTCTACTTTCCCCTGCTATTTCCCTTTCCCCTCTCGCCCCCTACCCTGCCCTCACCCTGTCCTCCCCTCTTTAGCCCATGCTGCATTGGCAGATCTGTGTATGAGAATATACTGTACATAGCCATATTGGAGAAGAGCCCATCCCATCACATCCCAGGCCCTGTCTCCCCGAGTGGCATTTCTACCAAATGCCATTGTCACCCGATGGCCATTTGTTTAGCCCCCAGAATAGATCACCTTTATGATGCCTTCTGCCAGCGGACACATGCAGGTTAGCGCTTTTCTTCATGAATCTTGTTCTGGAGGCAGCTCTGCAGAGTGGTCACTAGCTGGCAGAGCCACAAAGTCATAAAGTCTGATTTTAAACCTAACTTTAACCTTAACACTAACCTTGTCACACCCTGATCAGTTTCACCTGTCCTTGTTATTGTCTGCACCCCCTCCAGGTGTCACTTATTTTCCTCAGTTTCCTGTCTCTTTGTGCCAGTTCGTCTTGTATGTTTCAATTTTGACTTTGCAGCTGAACCATCTAGCGGAAATCGCTCAGTTCTGCCTCCAGGACAAGATTCATCCCAATAAACGTCAACCTGCCTGACGCCCACACAGTATACACATGCACACTCAGACATACACAGGCAGACAACGGCTGCACACACACGTAAGCCGCGGTATCAGAATGCAAATATATTGTATGCAACAAAATGCCTAGCGCATAGACACCAAGTTTGTTTGTGCATGTATGATCACGTGTGTGTGTGTGTGTGTGTGTGACTCACCAGTGGTCCGGGGGGCACAACCCTGTGCAGTGCAGGCCTGTATAGGGAGACAGTACCACAAGGAGTTAGTGTTCTGGACCAGCACAGCATTCATCCACATACCACAGCTGCTGATCACTCCTAGAGGACAGGAGAGGAACACACACGTACACACACATTCAAGAATGTACAGGCATAAATGCATGCATGAACACACACACGCCAGAGGGGAGGACGGCTCATAATAATGGCTGGAATTGAGTATATGGCATGGTATCAAACACATCAAACACGTGGCTTCCATGTGGCTGACACCATTACACTGACTCCATACCTGCCATTGTTATGAGCTGTCCTCCCCTCAGCAGCCACCACTGATACACACACACTGAAGCGTGCATGCGCAGGCAAACAAACGCCCGCACAAATGCACGCCAGCACACACACACACAAAAACACACACACACACACACACACAACCGTCAGTAAATGAAATCACAAGGAATTATCCAAACATTATTACAGGCACATAATGAAACAGCATGGGGGCCAAAGTCTCTTCTTCCTCCATCAAAATGCATATGGGGCTCAAAAGATCATGTTTGTGGTAAGAACCTATTCTGCTTTAATGATAATGCGTCCACCCAGAGAAAACCATTTCACGTCTGTGTAAAGAAATAAAGACACAAAGCAGACGCTAGTACATCTCCACACTAGGGGGGGTGCGTCCAAAACGGCACCCTGTTCCCTACGTAGTGCACTACTTTTGACCAGCCCCCGATGTGCACTAAATAGGGAATAGGGTGCAATCTGGGACACAGCCCCAGTGAATCCGTGGCTGTGAGAGTGTTGTAATAAGCCCAGGTTGATAGGAAGCCTAATACATAACAGGCTTATTCTCCTGCTTGTCTCCATGTTTCCCACACTTTAATCCCCTGTGGGATTAGCCAACAAATCCCCAGGAAAATTGGGGGAAAACTCCTCCAGACTTCTAGTAGTGTGAAACCAAGGAAATCATATAGACTACATTCTGACTCCATATTGTGAGCAGCCAGGGCGAAAATAATTATACGCCGCATCCTTTGACAAGAATTAAAGCCATTTGATGGCGTTTTAAATGCGAGATAATCTGGTAATTGTGACGTTTTTTTTTCTCATAATAAATGGCTGTCAGATTAGCGATGCTGTCATTTTTCACGTCTAATAGGCGTGGAGGGTTTATGGAGCGGAATGCGCACACACTACGTTATACACTATACGCATTATACACACATCTCATACATCCCACCCATACACACATGCTTTACACATCATACACACATTATACACACACGTTGAACATGATACTGTGCATTCTACAGGCTTTCATTGAGTTGGCATTGAGAGGTTTTATTATGCATTAAAGGAAATGAAATGGTAACGAGGAAGTGTTCAGGATTTCTTTAGGCTCTTCATTGAGAGTATTTATTCCAGATCACTGTTTTATTTTATCGCCTTCATTTAAGTGGTGACGAGATCGCCGAGTGTAGAATGATCTTAGCAGATATTTCTTTAGCAGAAGAAATGAAATCCATAAAACAAAATACGCTTCTTTTTCGATACCAAAATATTCACCACCAAAAGCTAACTCAATATTATTATTTTTTTAAATACATTTTTGGTTATTGAAGTAAGAGTATTGACAGCAATAAAATGGTGACATACTCAAATATACAAGCGCAAGCTAAGAGAGATGTCTCATGTTTAGCACATGTTCTCCTCAGGGCATATATAGCAAACCATTATATAGCGTCAGATGTCTTTCCTTCTATACCGTCCTTTACCAACATGTCATACGTCCCCCATATTTCTCATCAAACTGAGAATAGTTTTACTTGTGATGCTTTATTCTGTACACCATACATTGTTTGGTAAGAGCGTCTGCTCAACGACGTGTGTAAGTGTTTGTACGAGTGTTAACACCTGCTAAACAAAAAGGTAATGAAGGAAATAATGTGTGTGTGTGTGTGTGTACGTGCTTTATATTTAAGTGTGTGTGTGTGTGAGTGAGGATCTCTTATGACAGTATGGTCCCAGCCTGCAGTTCACAGCTTCAGTCAAAAGAGAGCACTTGCCATCCACTTAAAGAAGCAGCTAGCGCTTATCATCTCTCTCTCTCTCTCTCTCTCTCTCTCTCTCTCTCTCTCTCTCTCTCTCTCTCTCAATTACTGGCTGTGATGCGTATGGCAATCCAAACGTATTTTGATTGCTGTGACTAGTATGTGAAATAATACCGTCAATTTCAGAAAACATCTCTCTGTATTAAAATGTTTTCCAGCTTGAGGTGTGTGTACAAATACAAGGTGTGTTTAGCTCCTCACGCCCATCCCCATGTGACACTTCGTTGGACCATCTAGTTTCAACTGCCGTGTCAAGTAAATGAAATGACCCCCCTCTTCCCCCCCTTTGACCCCCCTCCCCAACCCCTTACAGTTGGGTGTGCCTGGGGGTGTCCAGGTGATGTTGAGGGCGTGGGAGCAGAGGGGGGTGACGGAGTGGGCAGGGATGTTCTATGTGAGCCTCGCTAGGGGGGCAGCCTCCACCCTACATGTCGAAATACATGGGAAACACACACATATACGATCAGGTCCATAATTATTGACACCCTTGATAAAGATTAGCAAAGAAAGACTGTATGAAATAAATCATACCGATACTGAGCTACAGTATATTGTATGCTCACATTTTTTATTTTTTATTATATCATTTTATATGAATACAATTGCTCAGATCGAGATGTAAAAAAATAAATAGGAAAAAGATAGTACTCAAAATGATTGGTACCTCTTTTTTCAATACCTGTCAATACCTGTCAATACCTGTCAATACCTTTCAATACCTCAGTTTGCGATGACAATGGCACTTAGTCTTTTTTTCTAAAATGTTTAACCATTTCTTTATGGATTTTGATGTGTGCTTGGGGTTATTGTCTTGCTGGAAATATGATAACCTCTCACCATCACCAACAACAGGGGAGGTTAGCATTTTTGGGGGGCTATGATATTTACGCCTCCGTAACATTCTCACTCAACATTATTCACGATTCATTCACGATTATCCCTTAAAATGGTACCATCCACATGAGTGTAAAAGTGTTCAGAAACATTCTATTCTTATTTACAATAAAAATGACAATAAAATATTGACCATTCATTTCTATTTGGCACAAAATAATCCGAAACACAACCAAAATAAACTGTAAATGAATCCAGTTTGTAGAGTCACACGTTTGATGTAGAATGCTAGAAATATGGGACCAAATACTTAACTTTTGACTAAATTTGTCCACATCTTTATGACTCCTTCAAAATGGGGGACTAGATACATGAAGTGCTTTAATTTCAAAACAGTAAAATAGATATGTATGAAAATACGCTCAAATAAAAGGGGACATTCTGTACTGTCACCTCATATAAAACCCCTCAAATCCAATATGCTGGAGTATGGAGACAATTAAGAGTTTTAGCTTCACTGTCTAAATAAATACGTAGGGGAGTGTGTGTGAGTACCATAGAGATAGATAGAGGACTCTAGTGCCTAAAAGTCAAATTTAGCATGGGCAGCACCAATAAGGACTTTCACCATTTTGAAGTAGTCAACTGAGTGGTACATCCTATGGGTTAAGAAAGGATCACATAATTCCATCCAGGTCATCAGGAGGGAACAACAAATTAATTATACTCGTGAGGAAACATTCCATAACTGTAGGTGGCAGTAAATGGCCATCCTTGGCTTTATACCTGTTCATAAAACACACTCCAGGGGGCAGTATGCAACCTTTCAGTTTGTTTACCAACTCATAGAAGTAGTACTTCAAAATAGAGATGGCCTCAATAATGGGGCAGATGCAAGGATGTGTCCTCTAACTATCTCTATGGCGTGTTCCCACAGCAACAATGAAGCTGTAGGTGGTTCCTGGTGTCAGATTACAGAGGGTGTGGTCTTCAAACAGTTGAAAGCTGATATAAACACACACGGGTTCCTCCCCTTCTACCAACAGGTACACAGTTGAACTCTAACACCCTGTTCACCTGCTCAGGACGAGACCACCTGGAAGAATAGAGAGAGCAAAGGAGCGAGTGAAGGGTAGAGAGGGAAGGAGAGAGAGAGTGAGAGGGAGGGATAGAGAGAGGGAGGGATAGAGAGAGAGAAAGAGAGAGAGAAGGAAAAGGGGAGGGAAGAAAAAGGGGGGGGGGAGAGCATCATTGTATGTATTCTCTTCATATAGCAGGACTTTGACACAGGCCTGAGTAGCTCAAGGGGAGAACAGTAAGAACGTTTGAACCCCAGACCTCCTTTTTTCTGGTCCATTTCCCCAACCACTATGCGGCTGTGTGCGTGTGTGGCAGAGGCCTCCTGGCTGTTCAGAAAGTCTTTATCGGGCCAGACGAGGGGCCCTCGTCTGGCAGACGGAAACGGAACAGACACACACACACACACACACACACACACACACACAAACACTGCTGGGATTGACTTTCCGTGGACTAAATATAGAACAGAGGACACAGCTATCAGATGAGGGATCCAGATGAGAGAGAGAGAGACATCGAAGAAGAGAGAGAGAGAGACAGAGACATCGAAGGAGAGAGAGAGAGAGAGAGAGAGAGAGAGGATATATGGAGAGAGAGGGAGAGATGGAGAGAGAAGTTTTTACACCCTTCTAATAAAAAAAACTAAATCCACATTACACTACACAACACACCATTCACAAAACAAGTACCAATCTGAACACACATTTTTTGACACTTTTTAAGGATGTCTTTGTTGTTAACAATCTTGCATTTCCCAATCACTGCAGACAATTACACTGAATGCACAAAACATTAGGAACACCTGCTCTTTCCATGACATTTACTGACCAGGTGAATCCAGGTGAAAGCTATGATCCCTTATTGATGTCATGTTAAATCCACTTCAATCAGTGTAGATGAAGGGGAGGAGACAGGATAAAGGAGGATTTTTAAGCCATGAGACAATTGAGACATGGATTGTGTATGTGTGCCATTCAGAGGGCGAATGGGCCAGACAAAAGATTGAAGTGCCTTTGATCGGGGCATGGTAGTAGGTGCCAGGTGCAGCGGTTTGAGTGTTTCAAGAACTGCAACTGCGGGAAGCATTAGAGTTAACATGGGCCAGCATCCCTGTGGAAAGCTTTCGACACGTTGTAGAGCCCATGCCCCGACCAATTGAGACTGTTCTGAGGGCAAAAGAAGGTGTTTTCTAATGTGCTGTACACACAGTGCATGTGTTCTTGTTCTAATTGGCCCAAGCCCCCAGAGAAAACCACTCCCTTAAGGCCATTTACAATTCTAATTGGCCTACGACTCAAGATGCCACGCCCCTTAGGACCACCAGTTCCACCTTCAGTGTGGGCCATTTTTATAAGTGATGCATGTGCGGTGTGTTGTGTATGACTGAGGAGTGTGTTACTGTACAATTAGCCTGACTAACTAATCTATCACATTCATCAGCTGATATATACAGTGTGGATAGTGGCAGCAATGAATTATGGCGGGCAGTTTTTGTACAATGACTTCCTAATTGATTGCTGGATTTCATAATGCAAAATACTTCAACAAAAGAATTGTACAGAAGACATCAAATCATACAGAATCATAATTGTCACTCGAATGCAGGACATGTAAAACTTGTAGTGTGTTTGAGGCTTGAAAAGCTTCTGACGTTTGTAATTCCCACACTTAGAAATTTCCAACGAAAAATGTATCAACCCTTATGTATCAACATAAATTCTAATCCACATAATAACTCACATTATGGATTATTTCCCTGCTGTAGCAAACTGTCTCAAATGAAGATGCTACTTCTGTAGGGTTATATAAATGTATATACATGTAAAATGGACACTTATTGAAAACTGTATATTCATTTTAAAGAGTAACACAGTGACATTGAGGCCATAGGGAAATGTGTCTCCGTAGCCCAAATCTGATGTGTGCAAGTGTGTATACTCTGAAGATGTGTTGCACAGGAAAGTGTGTGTGTGTGTGTGCGTGCGTGTGTGTGTTGGCCAAGCGAGGGCAGAGTGGGAGGGGGGGGGGGGGGAGTGTTTCTGCTGATATTGTTTTGTGCATATCCAGCAGGCAGGCCTCTCAACCTTTCTCACAGGCAGGATGCAACAGAACAAAAGAGTATTGAACACATATGATCCCTCCACAGCACCTATTAGGATTCTGCTAACAGAGCAGTACCTCTCAGCTCACAGTCCACAATTACAGCCTCAAAGGAGAGAGACAGAGAGATATCTGTAATGTCAAATTATAGCAAAGCTCCTGTTTTTCTTCTCTCTCTCTCTCTCTCTCTCTCTCTCTCTCTCTCTCTCTCCCCCTCTCCCTCTCTCTCTAATCACTCTTGATTCTTTATTTTATGCCTCTCTTGCTCTCTGTCTCTCTCAATAATTCAATCTCTTCCTTTCTTTCGGTTTCTTTCTTTCGCACGTCTCTGTTTTCACTCTCGCTGTCTGCGCGTATGTCTGCGTGTGTGTGATTGTGTCTGTGCGTGGGTGCGCTCGTTTGTGTGTGTGTGCTTTTGTGGGTGTGTGTACACTATGAAGAAAAGAGGTGAAACGACAAGGAGAATCAGCCAGGTTACCCGTGAGACTTCAGTGATAATGCCAGAGAAATCCATGTTTCTCCAAAAACCGGCTTTGAGGGCATTATCACTTTTATACAACGGATTACCAACATATTCAAATAACGATTGACATATATTTTTTGATGAATTTATTCATCGTATTTCATTCTCCCACGAGATATAGTCCACATTTAGAGTTGCTACCAAAGCTGATTGTTCATTCTATCGGTTCGGGTGCCAGAGACACGACCCAGTCATTCAGTCTTTTGTTTTGTAACTCTGGACGTGTTGTTCGTTCTAAATGTTCCACTGCCATCCTGGCTGGCAACGTTCTTATCCCTTGCTTGCAGGCTAGCCAACTACGGCAAACTTAAAGTCACGTCAAACAGTGCAGCCAGAATAACAACAAAGTAGCTGCATTTTCATTTGTTTAAGCTGTGAGCATCTGCCAAAGGAAGCACGTTCGAATCCAGCGCTAGAAAGTTGTTTTTGAGATTTTTCTTTTAAGCCTATCCCTAACCTTAATCACTTGTAGTTAACGCCTAAACTCAACCTTAAACACCTCGAAATGGGATGTTTTCAACAACTTTGAAATTTGAGAAACATGGATGAATGTGTAACTCTGATGTGAGACTGTGAGAGAGGAGATGGAAGTACACTCTTCGGGGGGGAAAAAAGGGTTCTTCAGCTGTACCCATAGGAGAACCTTTTTTGGTTCCAGGTAGAACCCATTTTTTCCCGAACTGTTCGTCTATCTCTTCTATGTATTCTCCTTGTCCTTTACCTTGTGTGATCATCAGTAAAGTGCTGACATTTTCCTGAGAGAGAGATCAGTGCATCGCACCCTAACCTGCTGGCCTCACTCTCCCTGTAACACACTGTCTGCATACACTCTTCTGTATTCTGACTTATTCATTCACCCTCTCCTTCCTCTCGCCTGTGTGTGTGTGTGTGTGTGGCACGGTGCCCTCCTGCGGTGGGTCTTAAGTGATGGTGGTCAGGGGCTCTAATGGCTTTCATACAGATTGAGAGAGAGAAAGGGCCGGGGCAGACGTGTACACACACACACACACACACACACACACACACACACACACACACACACACACACACACACACACACAAAGTTATAGAGACACATACATATACAGTTCCCCTCTCTCTCCCTGTGTAGGTGAGAGGTCAAGTGCAGGAGAATATTCCGCATGCTAAACAGGACTGCAGAAGGTCACCGTCTGCCTTTTCATTCAGTCAGCCGACTCCCCCCACCCCGCCACCCCAGCAGACGCACGCGTGCGCGCACACACACAGACACACACTCTCCCGCACAAACACACAACCTACCTCTTTCATTCTCTCGGCATCCCTGTTTTCTTACTTTTATTGTTCTCTCCATAGTCCATATCTCTCTCCTGTCATTTTCATCCCTTTCTCCATACTCTCTCCCCCTCTCTTTTCCCTTTACCCTCCCCTCTCTACCCCTCTCTTTTCCCTTTACCCTCCCCTCTCTCCCCCTCTCTTTTCCCTTTACCCTCCCCTCTCTCCCCCTCTCTTTTCCCTTTACCCTCCCCTCTCTCCCCCTCTCTTTTCCCTTCTACCTCCCCCATCTCTCAAAATCTTTCCATTTCTCCCTTCCTCTATCTCCCCACCTCTTGTTGGAGGACAGTCAATGCCACGCAGTCTAAACCCATCTATCTACCTATAAGCCCACAGTCTTTTTAAAGATGTCATATTCAATGACATGGGGAGTTTTTTATGCCTATATTACCCTGCTCAGACATGTACACACACACACACACACACAGACACAGACACACACAGACACACACACACACACACACACACACACACACACGCACACACACACACACACACACATACCCTAGTCCAGCTGTACATGGCCCATGCTGTACCTTAGTTGTTTTTATGGAGCAGAAACACGTCTATTCCTAAATATACAAACTAAACACATGTATATTCTGAAAATCATAGACACTCAAGACACTTTCATTTTTTTTCTCTCCAGATGTATTATTTTATTATGTCAAGGTAATATAGTCAATTCCCTTATATGTAGAGGTCTGTGTGTGTGTACCGTATGTAGACAGTGCGGGAGTCTAGCACGGTGAGGCTGGGTGGCTCCTTGTCTCCATGTGGCTGCTGGGAGGTGAGCAGGGTGACCTGGGAGCTGTTAATGCAGTCCACCGCTGTACACACATGAAGACATGGCCAGAATACACACCTGCAGCTGCAACACACACGGACTGACTCTTTAACTGCTACATGAACATAATCCCCAAACTCAACAGAAACTCCACAGAAACTCCGGGATGCTGGCCTTCTATGCAGAGTTGCGAAAGAAAAAGCCATATATCAGACTGGCCAATAAAAAGAAAAGAACACAGACACTAGACAGAGGCACTTTACCTAGGCCAGCATCCCAGAGTCACCTCTTCACTGTTGATGTTGAGACTGGTGTTTTGCGGGTACTATTTAATGAAGCTGCCAGTTGAGGACTTGTGAGGCGTCTGTTTCTCAAACTAGACTCTAATGTACTTGTCCTCTTGCTCAGTTGTGCACTGGGGCCTCGTACTCCTCTTTCTATTCTGGTTAGGGCCAGTTTGCGCTGTTCTGTAAAGGGAGTAGTACAAGGCGTTGTATGAGATCTTCAGTTTCTTGGCAATTTCTCGCATGGAATAGCCTTCATTTCTCAGAACAAGAATAGACTGATGAGTTTCAGAAGAAAGTTATTTGTTTCTGGCCATTTTGAGCCTGTAATCGAACCCACAAATGCTGATGCTCCAGATACTCAACTAGTCTAAAGAAGGCCAGTTTTATTGCTTTTTTAATCAGACACAGCAGTTTTTTCAGTTGCTAACATAATTGCAAAAGGGTTTTCTAATGACCAATTAGCCTTTTAAAATGATAAACTTGGATTAGCTAACACAAGGTGCCATTGGAACACAGGAGTGATGGTTGCTGATAATGGGCCCCTGTACGCCTATGTAGATATTCCATAGAAAATCAGCCATTTCCAGCTACACTAGTCATTTACAACATTAACAATGCCTACACTGTATTTCTTATCAATTTTATTTTAATGGACAAAAAATGTTGCTTTTCTATCAAAAACATGGACATTTCGGAGCGACCCCAAACTTTTGAACGGTCGTGTATTTATTGACATTTGTCAAATTCAACAAGATATCTGACAACTTGACGATGAACTCAGTGTTCGTTGTTAGTACTGGAAGAGGCAAGTTCCATAACACTATCTCATTCTTTAACATTTCCAACACACACACACACACACACACACACACACACACACACACACACACACACACACACACACACACACACACACACACACACACACACACACACACACACACACACACACACACACACACACACACACACACAGAGAGATCCCACAGTGGGCTGATTTGTTGGTTATTTGTAGTGTTAGGCAGGAGGCAGGGCATCTGACTGAGAGCTGTGTGTTTCAAAGAGAAGGAGATGAGAAAATACTCTACAGTCAGGGAGAGAGAGGAGGAGAGGACAGAAGAGAGGAGGAAGGGGGAGAAAGAAAGGGGAGAGAACTGGGGAGAGAAGGGACAATGGAGAACTAAAGAAGGGAGAGAGGAGGAGAGCAAGAGGAGGAAGGGGAGAGGCCAGGGTAGGGAGAGAGGGAAGAGAAAGGGAGGGAGAATGACAGGGAATCCAAACTCTCAGCAGGGGGTCCACTACAATGCTCAGCCAACACACACACACACACACACACACACACACACACACACACACACACACACACACACACACACACACACACACACACACACACACACAAGGGAAAGAGGAGAGGGTGGGTAAGAGAAGTGGGGAATGAGAGGAGAGAGAATGGGGCTGGAGTAGTAGACTTGCTGCATAGTGAAATCTACCTTAAAACAGATCCTAAAGCTGGTGTAAAACAAGCTTAAATCCCTCCTTCCCTCCCTCTCTCCTTCTAATCTGTCGACTATACTACGAACATTACAGCAGATTTTATCTACAATTTCTTCTTGAATTTTTATACTTTACATTAAGTATAGGTGAATGTTTTCCCCCAGTAAATAAATGTTGTATTGTTTTGGACTGCATACGTTTGTTGAGTCACACTGCCCAGTTCAATGTTGTGTGATTGTGTGGTTGTGTGTGTATGTGGTTGTGTGTGGGAGTCACTGACCTAGCCTCCAGTCAGGCATGTTGTCTCATACAGTCTGTAAGGCTATTTAGTGCTTTTTCAAAGTGCCCTTCCCCTGGTGTGTGTGTGTGTGTCTGTTATTTCCCCTGGTAAGTTAGAGAAGCTCTCTGTCTCTTTCAAATGCTAATCTCCCTTTCCATTTGGTTTTTCATCACTCTTTCACAGAGCACTCACCCATCTGCACTGGCAGGACTTCTCTCTCTCTCTCTCTCTCTCTCTCTCTCTCTCTCTCTCTCTCTCTCTCTCTCTCTCGTGATATTGAGATGTGTGTTTTTCCCTCTGTATTGTGGAATATTAGGTAGTCGGTGATGACACCATTGGGTCTGGCAGGGGGGGGGACATAGAAGCATAGACAGCGTACAAGCATAGACAGCACAACGGACATGGAGACATCAGAAAATACTGTATAACGGAATTGAGAAAAGATGGAGAGATGACGAACCATATAAACCATAGAACCAGTGTACCATATAACAACAGATGGAGAAGAGAGAGAGAGGGAGAGAGAGAGAGAGAGAGAGAGAGAGAGAGAGAGAGTGTGAAACAGTGAGTCAAGTTGTTTCTCTGGTCTCTCCTGACAGAGAACAATGTTTAAATTTCACTCGGCAAGAATCAATACTATAATCTCACTTTTTGTAATCACGTCCACTTCAAATTGATTTTCCTACTGCACACTGACCCCTACCGTCATATTAGCTCTTAAACAAGGCTATTTAGCTCAACCTAGATTAATGGACGATGGCCTGAAAAGCTGCCTGCATAGCTCCCGGTACAGACGCGGAGGGCTCAGGACCAAGGCTGCCCCTCTACCTGCCTGCTCCAAATTCAGCGTTATCCAGACTCTAGAAACGTGTGATGCTGTGTTGGTGCTTTAGCTCTAACGCAAAGAGTTGGGTATAAAGGAGGAGGAGACAGAGAGGGAGAGGGAGAGAGGTAGAGGGAGAGAGAGAGAGAGAGAGAGAGAGTGAGAGAGAGAGAGAGGGATAGGCGAAGGGAGAGAGAGAGTAGGGGAGACAGAGAGAGTGGGAGAGAGAGGGAGAGAGGGAGAGAGAGGGAGAGAGAGGGGGGAGACAGATTGAGGGGGGGGGGGGGGGGAGAGAGAGAGAGAGAGAGAGAGAGAGAGAGAGAGAGAGAGAGAGAGAGAGAGAGAGAGAGAGAGAGAGAGAGAGAGAGAGAGAGAGAGAGAGAGAGAGAGAGAGAGAGAGAGAGAGAGAGAGAGAGAGAGAGAGAGAGAGAGAGAGAGAGAGAGAGAGAGAGAGAGAGAGAGAGAGAGAGAGAGAGAGAGAGAGAGAGAGAGAGAGAGAGAGACCCAGCTCTATCAGGCCATCAGAAGGAGGGCTATAATCAGCCCTGACAATTATTCCCTCTCTGTTTGTTTCAACCTCTCTCCTTCTACTGTCCTCTCTCACATTCTCTCCCTCATTCTCTCTCTTCCTCGCGTGGGTGCGTGCGGGCATGTGAGTGCGTGCTCCATTCATCTGCTCTAGCTGCCACTGCTGCCGGCTGCAATGGCAGGCCTGCTGCCTGAACAACGGCAGAGCAATTAAAGAGCACATTGATCAGCATTACAGCTTTTAAAGATGCAGCCCATTAAAGAGAGAGCTGGCTTCATCTCTCTGGGCTCCTCCAATTCCCCCCCCCCTTACGCTTAGAAATCCTCAACGGCTTATCCAACACACAGCCACTCACTCATTAACTGTCTGGTATGCACTGACTCACTGACCAGCACACTCACTCATTAACTGTCTGGTATGCACTGACTCACTGACCAGCACACTCACTCATTAACTGTCTGGTATGCACTGACTCACTGACCAGCACACTCACTCATTAACTGTCTGGTATGCACTGACTCACTGACCAGCACACTCACTCATTAACTGTCTGGTATGCACTGACTCACTGACCAGCACACTCACTCATTAACTCTCTGGTATGCACTGACTCACTGACCAGCACACTCACTCATTAACTGTCTGGTATGCACTGACTCACTGACCAGCACACTCACTCATTAACTGTCTGGTATGCACTGACTCACTGACCAGCACACTCACTCATTAACTGTCTGGTATTCACTGACTCACTGACCAGCACACTCACTCATTAACTGTCTGGTATGCACTGACTCACTGACCAGCACACTCACTCATTAACTGTCTGGTATGCAGTGACTCACTGACCAGCACACTCACTCATTAACTGTCTGGTATGCACTGACTCACTGACCAGCACACTCACTCATTAACTGTCTGGTATGCACTGACTCACTGACCAGCACACTCACTCATTAACTGTCTGGTATGCACTGACTCACTGACCAGCACACTCACTCATTAACTCTCTGGTATGCACTGACTCACTGACCAGCACACTCACTCATTAACTGTCTGGTATGCACTGACTCACTGACCAGCACACTCACTCATTAACTGTCTGGTATGCACTGACTCACTGACCAGCACACTCACTCATTAACTGTCTGGTATTCACTGACTCACTGACCAGCACACTCACTCATTAACTGTCTGGTATGCACTGACTCACTGACCAGCACACTCACTCATTAACTGTCTGGTATGCAGTGACTCACTGACCAGCACACTCACTCATTAACTGTCTGGTATGCACTGACTCACTGACCAGCACACTCACTCATTAACTGTCTGGTATGCACTGACTCACTGACCAGCACACTCACTCATTAACTGTCTGGTATGCACTGACTCACTGACCAGCACACTCACTCATTAACTGTCTGGTATGCACTGACTCATTGGCCAGCACACTCACTCATTAACTGTCTGGTATGCACTGACTCACTGACCAGCACACTCACTCATTAACTGTCTGGTACTCACTGACCAGCACACTCAATCATTAACTGTCTGGTATGCACTGACTCACTAACCAGCACACTCACTCATTGACTGTCTGGTTATGCACTGGCTCACTGACCAGCACACTCACTCATTAACTGTCTGGTATGCACTGACTCACTGACCAGCACACTCACTCATTAACTGTCTGGTATGCACTGACTCACTGACCAGCACACTCACTCATTAACTGTCTGGTATGCACTGACTCACTGACCAGCACACTCACTCATTAACTGTCTGGTATGCACTGACTCACTGACCAGCACACTCAATCATTAACTGTCTGGTATGCACTGACTCACTAACCAGCACACTCACTCATTGACTGTCTGGTTATGCACTGACTCACTGACCAGCACACTCACTCATTAACTGTCTGGTATGCACTGACTCACTGACCAGCACACTAACTCATTAACTGTCTGGTATGCACTGACTCACTGACCAGCACACTCACTCATTAACTGTCTGGTATGCACTGACTCACTGACCAGCACTCTCACTCATTAACTGTCTGGTATGCACTGACTCACTGACCAGCACACTCACTCATTAACTGTCTGGTATGCACTGACTCACTGACCAGCACACTCACTCATTAACTGTCTGGTATGCCCTGACTCACTGACCAGCACACTCACTCATTAACTGGTCTGGTATGCACTGACTTACTGACCAGCACACTCACTCATTACATGTCTGGTATGCACTGACTGACTGACCAGCACACTCACTCATTAACTGTCTGGTATGCACTGACTCACTGACCAGCACACTCACTCATTAACTGTCTGGTATGCCCTGACTCACTGACCAGCACACTCACACATTAACTGTCTGGTATGCACTGACTCACTGACCAGCACACTCACTTATTAACTGTCTGGTATGCACTGACTCACTGACCAGCACACTCACTCATTAACTGTCTGGTATGCACTGACTCAGTGACCAGCACACTCACTCATTAACTGTCTGGTATGCACTGACTCACTGACCAGCACACTCACTCATTAACTGTCTGGTATGCACTGACTGACTGAACAGCACACTCACTCATTAACTGTCCTGGTACTCGGGCACTGACCAGCACACTCAATCATTAACTGTCTGGTCAATGCACCTGACTCACTAACCAGCACACTCACTCAAATAACTGTTCTGGTATGGCACTGAGCTCCACGTGGCCAGCACACTCACTCATTAACTGTCTGGTAATTGCACTGACTCACTGACGCATCAACACTCACTCATTAACTGTCTGTACTACTCACTGACCACACACTCAAGTCATTAACTGTCCTGTATGCACAACTGACTCACTAAACACACAACTCACTCATTTACTGTCTGGTTATGCACTGACTCACTGACCAGCACACTCACTACATTAACGGTGCTGGTATGCACTGACTCACTGACCAGCACACTCACTCATTAACTGTCTGGTATGCACTGACTCACTGACCAGCACCACTCACTCATTAACTGTCTGGTATGCACTGACTCACTGACCAGCACACTCACATCATTAACTGTCTGGTATGCACTGACTCACTGACCAGCACACTCACTCATTAACTGTCTGGTATGCACTGACTCACTGACCAGCACACTCACTCATTAACTGTCTGGTATGCACTTGACTCACTGACCAGCACACTCACTCATTAACTGTCTGGTATGCACTGACTCACTGACCAGCACACTCACTCATTAACTGTCTGGTATGCACTGACTCACTGACGCAGCACACTCACTCATTAACTGTCTGGTACTCACTGACCAGCACACTCACTCATTAACTGTCTGGTATGCACTGACTCACTGACCAGCACACTCACTCATTAACTGTCTGGTATGCACTGACTCACTGACCAGCACACTCACTCATTAACTGTCTGGTATGCACTGACTCACTGACCAGCACACTCACTCATTAACTGTCTGGTATGCACTGACTCACTGACCAGCACACTCACTCATTAACTGTCTGGTATGCACTGACTCACTGACCAGCACACTCACTCATTAACTGTCTGGTATGCACTGACTCACTGACCAGCAACACTCACTCATTAACTGTCTGGTATGCACTGACTCACTGACCAGCACACTCACTCATTAACTGTCTGGTATGCACTGACTCACTGACCAGCACACTCAATTCATTAACTGTCTGGTATGCACTGACTCACTGACCAGCACACTCACTCATTAACTGTCTGGTATGCACTGACTCACTGACCAGCCCACTCACTCATTAACTGTCTGGTATGCACTGACTCACTGACCAGCACACTCACTCATTAACTGTCTGGTATGCACTGACTCACTGACCAGCACACTCACTCATTAACTGTCTGGTATGCACTGACTCACTGACCAGCACACTCACTCATTAACTGTCTGGTATGCACTGCCTCACTGACCAGCAACACTCACTCATTAACTGTCTGGTATGCACTGACTCACTGACCAGCACACTCACTCATTAACTGTCTGGTATGCACTGACTCACTGACCAGGCACACTCACTCATTAACTGTCTGGTATGCACTGACTCACTGACCAGCACACTCACTCATTAACTGTCTGGTATGCACTGACTCACTGACCAGCACACTCACTCATTAACTGTCTGGTATGCACTGACTCACTGACCAGCACACTCACTCATTAACTGTCTGGTATGCACTGACTCACTGACCAGCACACTCACTCATTAACTGTCTGGTATGCACTGACTCACTGACCAGCACACTCACTCATTAACTGTCTGGTATGCACTGACTCACTGACCAGCACCCTCACTACATAGTAACTGTACTTGGATCTGGGACAGCACACTCACTCATTAACTGTCTGGTATGCACTGACTCACTGACCAGCACACTCACTCATTAACTGTCTGGTATGCACTGACTCACTGACCAGCACACTCACTCATTAACTGTCTGGTATGCACTGACTCACTGACCAGCACACTCACTCATTAACTGTCTGGTATGCACTGACTCACTGACCAGCCACACTCACTCATTAACTGTCTGGTATTGCACTGACTCACTGACCAGCACACTCACTCAATTACTGTCTGGTATGCACTGACTCACTGAACCAGCACACTCACTCATTACTGTTCTGGTATGCACTGGACTCACTGACCAGCACACTCACTCATTAACGTCTGGTATGCACTGACTCACTGACCAGCACACTCATCATTAACTGTCTGGTATGCACTGACTCACTGACCAGCACACCTCACTCATTAACTGTCTGGTATGCACTGACTCACTGACCAGCACACCACTCATTAACTGTCTGGTATGCACTGACTCACTGACCAGCAACTCACTCATTAACGTCTGGTATGGCACTGACTCACTGACCAGCACACTCACTCATTAACTGTCTGGGTATGCACTGACTCACTGACCAGCACACTCACTCATTAACTGTCTGGTATGGCCATGACTCACTGACCAGCACACTCACTCATTAACTGTCTGGTATGCACTGACTCACTGACCAGCACACTCACTCATTAACTGTCTGGTATGCACTGACTCACTGACCAGCACACTCACTCATTAACTGTCTGGTATGCACTGACCCCAGCACACTCACTCATTAACTGTCTGGTAAATGCACTGACAGCACACTCACTCATTAACTGTCTGTATGCACTGACTCACTGACCAGCACACTCACTCATTAACTGTCTGGTATGCACTGACTCACTGACCAGCACACTCACTCATTAACTGTCTGGTATGCACTGACTCACTGACCAGCACACTCACTCATTAACTGTCTGGTATGCACTGACTCACTGACCAGCACACTCACTCATTAACTGTCTGGTATGCACTGACTCACTGACCAGCACACTCACTCATTAACTGTCTGGTATGCACTGACTCACTGACCAGCACACTCACTCATTAACTGTCTGGTATGCACTGACTCACTGACCAGCACACTCACTCATTAACTGTCTGGTATGCACTGACTCACTGA
The DNA here is from genome assembly GCF_002021735.2 of Oncorhynchus kisutch. Classification (NCBI taxonomy): domain Eukaryota; kingdom Metazoa; phylum Chordata; class Actinopteri; order Salmoniformes; family Salmonidae; genus Oncorhynchus; species Oncorhynchus kisutch. The sequence continues at coordinate 35,727,904 of NC_034187.2, forward strand.
CCAGCACACTCACTCATTAAACTGTCTGGTATGCACTGACTCACTGACCAGCACACTCACTCATTAACTGTCTGGTATGCACTGACTCACTGACCAGCACACGTCACTCATTAACTGGGTCCTGATCACTGACCCAGCAACTCACTCATGCACTGTATGGTACTCACTGACCAGCACACTCACTCATTAACTGTCTGGTATGCACTGACTCACTGACCAGCACACTCCACTCATTAACTGTCTGGTATGCACTGACTCACTGACCCAGCACACTCCACTCATTAACTGTCTGGTATGCACTGACTCACTGACCAGCACACTCACTCATTAACTGTCTGGTATGCACTGACTCACTGACCAGCACACTCACTCATTAACTGTCTGGTATGCACTGACTCACTGACCAGCACACTCACTCATTAACTGTCTGGTATGCACTGACTCACTGACCAGCACACTCACTCATTAACTGTCTGGTATGCACTACCTCACTAACCAAGCACACTCACTCATTAACTGTCTGGTATGCACTGACTCACTGACCAGCACACTCACTCATTAACTGTCTGGTATGCACTGACTCACTGACCAGCACACTCACTCATTAACTGTCTGGTATGCACTGACTCACTGACCAGCACACTCACTCATTAACTGTCTGGTATGCACTGACTCACTGACCAGCACACTCACTCATTAACTGTCTGGTATGCACTGACTCACTGACCAGCACACTCACTCATTAACTGTCTGGTATGCACTGACTCACTGACCAGCACACTCACTCATTAACTGTCTGGTATGCACTGACTCACTGACCAGCACACTCACTCATTAACTGTCTGGTATGCACTGACTCACTGACCAGCACACTCACTCATTAACTGTCTGGTATGCACTGGACTCACTGACCAGCACACTCACTCATTAACTGTCTGGTATGCACTGACTCACTGACCAGCACACTCACTCATTAACTGTCTGGTATGCACTGACTCACTGACCAGCACACTCACTCATTAACTGTCTGGTATGCACTGACTCACTGACCAGCACACTCACTCATTAACTGTCTGGTATGCACTGACCTCACTGACCAGCACACTCACTCATTAACTGTCTGGTATGCACTGACTCACTGACCAGCACACTCACTCATTAACTGTCTGGTATGCACTGACTCACTGACCAGCACACTCACTCATTAACTGTCTGGTATGCACTGACTCACTGACCAGCACACTCACTCATTAACTGTCTGGTATGCACTGACTCACTGACCAGCACACTCACTCATTAACTGTCTGGTATGCACTGACTCACTGACCAGCACACTCACTCATTAACTGTCTGGTATGCACTGACTCACTGACCAGCACACTCACTCATTAACTGTCTGGTATGCACTGACTCACTGACCAGCACACTCACTCATTAACTGTCTGGTATGCACTGACTCACTGACCAGCACACTCACTCATTACTGTCTGGTATGCACTGACTCACTGACCAGCACACTCACTCATTAACTGTCTGGTATGCACTGACTCACTGACCAGCACACTCACTCATTAACTGTCTGGTATGCATGACTCACTGACCAGCACACTCACTCATTAACTGTCTGGTAATTGCACTGACTCACTGACCAGCACACTCACTCATTAACTGTCTGGTATGCACTGACTCACTGACCAGCACACTCACTCATTAAACTGTCTGGTATGCACTGACTCACTGACCAGCACACTCACTCATTAACTGTCTGGTATGCACTGACTCACTGACCAGCACACTCACTCATTAACTGTCTGGTATGCACTGACTCACTGACCAGCACACTCACTCATTAACTGTCTGGTATGCACTGACTCACTGACCAGCACACTAAACTCATTAACTGTCTGGTATGCACTGACTCACTGACCAGCACACTCACTTCATTAACTGTCTGGTATGCACTGACTCACTGACCAGCACCTCACTCATTAACGTCTGGTATGCACTGACTCACTGACCAGCACACTCACTCATTAACTGTCTGGTATGCACTGACTCACTGACCAGCACACTCACTCATTAACTGTCTGGTATGCACTGACTCACTGACCAGCACACTCACTCATTAACTGTCTGGTATGCACTGACTCACTGACCAGCACACTCACTCATTAACTGTCTGGTATGCACTGACTCACTGACCAGCACACTCACTCATTAACTGTCTGGTATGCACTGACTCACTGACCAGCACACTCACTCATTAACTGTCTGGTATGCACTGACTCCTGACCAGCACACTCACTCATTAACTGTCTGGTATGCACTGACTCACTGACCAGCACACTCACTCATTAACTGTCTGGTATGCACTGACCACTGACCAGCACTCACTCATTAACTGTCTGGTATGCACTGACTCACTGACCAGCACACTCACTCATTAACTGTCTGGTATGCACTGACTACTGACCAGCACCACTCACTTCATTAACTGTCTGGTATTGCACTGACTCACTGAACCAGCACACTCACTCATTACTGTCTGGTATGCACTGACTCACTGACCAGCACACTCACTCATTAACTGTCTGGTATGCACTGACTCACTGACCAGCACACTGCACTCATTAACTGTCTGGTATGCACTGACTCACTGACCAGCACAATCACTCATAAACTGTCTGGTATGGCACTGACTCACTGACCAGCAACACTCACGTCATTAACTGTCTGGTATGCACATGACTCACTGACCAGCACACTCACTCATTAACTGTCTGGTATGCACTGACTCCACTGACCAGCCACACTCACTCATTAACCTGTCTGGTATGCACTGACTCCCTGACCAGCACACTCACATCATTAACTCTTGGGTATGCCCTTACCACTGAACCAGCACACTCAATCATTAACTGTCATGGTATGCACTGGACTCACTGACCAGCGACACTCACTCATTGACTGTCTGGTTATGCACTGGAACTCAACTGACAAGCACACTCACTCACTTAACTGTCTGGTATGCACTGACTCACTGACCAGCACACTCACTCATAACTGTCCGCGGTATGGCCACTGACTCACTGACGCAGCACTCCACTCATTAACTGTCTGGTATGCACTGACATCACTGACGCAGCACACTCACTCATTAAACTGTCTGGTATGCACTGACTCGCTGACCGGCAGCACACTCACTCATTAACTGTCTGGTATGCACTGACTCACTGACCAGCACACTCACTCATTAACTCTCTGGTATGCACTGACTCACTGACGCAGCACACTCACTCATTAACTGTCTGGTATGCACTGACCCACAATCACTCATGACCGGCAGCACTGACTCACTGACCACCACTCCTCATAACTGTCTGGTATGCACTGACTCACTGACCAGCACACTCACTCATTACTGTCTGGTATGCACTGACTCACTGACCAGCACACTCACTCATTAACTGTCTGGTATGCACTGACTCACTGACCAGCACACTCACTCATTAACTGTCTGGTATGCACTGACTCACTGACCAGCACACTCACTCATTAACTGTCTGGTATGGCACTGACTCACTGACCAGCACACTCACTCATTAACTGTCTGGTATGCACTGACTCACTGACCAGCACCTCACTCATTAACTGTCTGGTATGCACTGACTCACTGACCAGCACACTCACTCATTAACTGTCTGGTATGCAACTGACTCACTGACCAGCACACTCACTCATTAACTGTCTGGTATGCACTGACTCACTGACCAGCACACTCACTCATTAACTGTCTGGTATGCACTGACTCACTGACCAGCCACACTCACTCATTAACTGTCGGGTATTGCCACTGACTCACTGACCAGGGTCACACTCACTCATTAACTCTCTGGTATGCACTGACTCACTGACAAGCACACTCACTCATTAACTGTCTGGTATGCACTGACTCACTGACCAGCACACTCACTCATTAACTGTCTGGTACTCACTGACTCACTGACCAGCACACTCACTCATTAAACTGTCCTGGTATGGCACTGACTCACGACCAGCACACTTCTACTCATTGACCTGTCTGGTTATGCATTGACTCCTGACTGGGTATTGACCATTAACTGTCCTGGTATGCACTGACTCACTGACCAGCACACTCACTCATTAACTGTCCTGGTATGCACTGACTCACTGACCAGCACACTCACTCATTAACTTCTGGTATGCACTGACTCACTGACCAGCACACTCACTCATTAACTGTCTGGTATGCACTGACTCACTGACCAGCACACTCACTCATTAACTGTCTGGATGCACTGACTCACTGACCAGCACACTCACTCATTAACTCTCGGGTATTGCACTGACTCACTGAACCAGCACACTCACTCATTAACTGTCTGGTATGCACTGACTCACTGACCAGCACACTCACTCATTAACTGTCTGGTATGCACTGACTCACTGACCAGCACACTCACTCATTAACTGTCTGGTATTCACTGACTCACGACCAGCACACTCACTCATTAACTGTCTGGTATGCACTGACTCACTGACCAGCACACTCACTCATTAACTGTCTGGTATGCACTGACTCACTGACCAGCACACTCACTCATTAACTGTCTGGTATGCACTGACTCACTGACCAGCACACTCACTCATTAACTGTCTGGTATGCACTGACTCACTGACCAGCACACTCACTCATTAACTGTCTGGTATGCACTGACTCACTGACCAGCACACTCACTCATTAACTGTCTGGTATGCACTGACTCACTGACCAGCACACTCACTCATTAACTGTCTGGTATGCACTGACTCACTGACCAGCACACTCACTCATTAACTGTCTGGTATGCACTGACTCACTGACCAGCACACTCACTCATTAACTGTCTGGTATGCACTGACTCACTGACCAGCACACTCACTCATTAACTGTCTGGTATGCACTGACTCACTGACCAGCACACTCACTCATTAACTGTCTGGTATGCACTGACTCACTGACCAGCACACTCACTCATTAACTGTCTGGTATGCACTGACTCACTGACCAGCACACTCACTCATTAACTGTCTGGTATGCACTGACTCACTGACCAGCACACTCACTCATTAACTGTCTGGTATGCACTGACTCACTGACCAGCACACTCACTCATTAACTGTCTGGTATGCACTGACTCACTGACCAGCACACTCACTCATTAACTGTCTGGTATGCACTGACTCACTGACCAGCACACTCACTCATTAACTGTCTGGTAGCACTGACTCACTGACCAGCACACTCACTCATTAACTGTCTGGTATGCACTGACTCACTGACCAGCACACTCACTCATTAACTGTCTGGTATGCACTGACTCACTGACCAGCACACTCACTCATTAACCTGTCTCTTATACACATCTAGATGTGTATAAGAGACAGGGTATGCACTGACTCACTGACCAGCACACTCACTCATTAACTGTCTGGTATGCACTGACTCACTGACCAGCACACTCACATCATTAACTGTCTGGTATGCACTGACTCACTGACGCAGCACCACCATCTCATTAACTGTCTGGTATGCACTGACTCACTGACCAGCACACTCACTCATTAACTGTCTGGTATGCACTGACTCACTGACCAGCACACTCACTCATTAACTCTCTGGTATGCACTGACTCACTGACCAGCACACTCACTCATTAACTGTCTGGTATGCACTGACTCACTGACCAGCACACTCACTCATTAACTGTCTGGTATGCACTGACTCACTGACCAGCACACTCACTCATTAACTGTCTGGTATGCACTGACTCACTGACCAGCACACTCACTCATTAACTGTCTGGTATGCACTGACTCACTGACCAGCACACTCACTCATTAACTGTCTGGTATGCACTGACTCACTGACCAGCCACACTCACTCATTACCTGTCTGGTATGGCACTGACTCACTGACCAGCACACTCACTCATTAACTGTCTGGTATGCACTGACTCACTGACCAGCACACTCACTCATTAACTGCTGGTATGCACTGACTCACTGACCAGCACACTCACTCATTAACTGTCTGGTATGCACTGACTCACTGACCAGCACACTCACTCATTAACTGTCTGGTATGCACTGACTCACTGACCAGCACACTCACTCATTAACTGTCTGGTATGCACTGACTCACTGACCAGCACACTCACTCATTAACTGTCTGGTATGCACTGACTCACGACCAGCACACTCACTCATTAACTGTCTGGTATGCACTGACTCACTGACCAGCACACTCACTCATTAACTGTCTGGTATTCCTGACTCACTGACCAAGTCACACTCACTCATTAACTGTCTGGTATGCACTACTCACTGACCAGCACACTAAACTCATTAACTGTCTGGTACTGGCACTGACCATCACACAATCACTCATAACTGTCTGGTATGCACTGACTCACTGACCAGCACACTCACTCATTACTGTCTGGTATGCACTGACTCACTGACCAGCACACTCACTCTTACTGTCTGGTATGCACTGACTCACTGACCAGCACACTCACTCATTAACTGTCTGGTATGCACTGACTCACTGACCAGCACACTCACTCATTAACTGTCTGGTATGCACTGACTCACTGACCAGCACACTCACTCATTAACTGTCTGGTATGCACTGACTCACTGACCAGCACACTCACTCATTAACTGGTCTGGTATGCACTGACTCACTGACCAGCACACTCACTCATTAACTGTCTGGTATGCACTGACTCACTGACCAGCACACTCACTCATTAACTGTCTGGTATGCACTGACTCACTGACCAGCACACTCACTCATTAACTGTCTGGTATGCACTGACTCACTGACCAGCACACTCACTCATTAACTGTCTGGTATGCACTGACTCACTGACCAGCACACTCACTCATTAACTGTCTGGTATGCACTGACTCACTGACCAGCACACTCACTCATTAACTGTCTGGTATGCACTGACTCACTGACCAGCACACTCACTCATTAACTGTCTGGTATGCACTGACTCACTGACCAGCACACTCACTCATTAACTGTCTGGTATGCACTGACTCACTGACCAGCACACTCACTCATTAACTGTCTGGTATGCACTGACTCACTGACCAGCACACTCACTCATTAACTGTCTGGTATGCACTGACTCACTGACCAGCACACTCACTCATTAACTGTCTGGTATGCACTGACTCACTGACCAGCACACTCACTCATTAACTGTCTGGTATGCACTGACTCACTGACCAGCACACTCACTCATTAACTGTCTGGTATGCACTGACTCACTGACCAGCACACTCACTCATTAACTGTCTGGTATGCACTGACTCACTGACCAGCACACTCACTCATTAACTGTCTGGTATGCACTGACTCACTGACCAGCACACTCACTCATTAACTGTCTGGTATGCACTGACTCACTGACCAGCACACTCACTCATTAACTGTCTGGTATGCACTGACTCACTGACCAGCACACTCACTCATTAACTGTCTGGTATGCACTGACTCACTGACCAGCACACTCACTCATTAACTGTCTGGTATGCACTGACTCACTGACCAGCACACTCACTCATTAACTGTCTGGTATGCACTGACTCACTGACCAGCACACTCACTCATTAACTGTCTGGTATGCACTGACTCACTGACCAGCACACTCACTCATTAACTGTCTGGTATGCACTGACCTCACTGACCAGCACACTCACTCATTACTTCTGGTATGCACTGACTCACTGACGCAGGCACACTCACTCCATTAACTGTCTTGTATGCACTGACTCACTGACGCAGCACCCTCACTCATTAACTGTCTGGTATGCACTGACTCCACTGACCAGCACACTCACTCATTAACTGTCCTGGTATGCACTGACTCACTGACCAGCACACTCACTCATTAACTGTCTGGTATGCCACTGACTCACTGACCAGCACACTCACTCATTAACTGTCTGGTAGGCACTGACTCACTGACCAGCACACTCACTCATTAACTGTCTGGTATGCACTGACTCACTGACCAGCACACTCACTCATTAACTGTCTGGTATGCACTGACTCACTGACCAGCACACTCACTCATTAACTGTCTGGTAATCACTTGAACTCACTGACCAGCACACTCATCATTAAACTGTCTGGTATGCACTGACTACTGACCAGGCACACTCACTCATTAACTGTCTGGTATTTCACTGACTCACTGACCAGCACCTCACTGCATTAACTGTCTGGTATGCACTGACTCACTGACCAGCACACTCACTCATTAACTGTCTGGTATGCACTGACTCACTGACCAGCACACTCACTCATAACTGTCCTGTATGCACTGACTCACTGACCAGCACACTCACTCATTAACTGTCTGGTATGCCACTGACTCACTGACCAGCACACTCACTCATTAACTGTCTGGTATGCACTGACTCACTGACCAGCACACTCACTCATTAACTGTCTGGTATGCACTGACTCACTGACCAGCACACTCACTCATTGACTGTCTGGTTATGCACTGACTCACTGACCAGCACACTCACTCATTAACTGTCTGGTATGCACTGACTCACTGACCAGCACACTCACTCATTAACTGTCTGGTATGCACTGACTCACTGACCAGCACACTCACTCATTAAACTGTCTGGTATGTCTGGTATGCCTTGACTCACTGACCAGCACACTCACTCATTAACTGTCTGGTATGCACTGACTCACTGACCAGCACACTGCACTCATTAACTGTCCGGTATGCCCGACTCACTGACCAGCACACTCAACTTACATTAACTGTCTGGTATGCACTGACTCACTGACCAGCACACTCACTCATTGAACTGTCTGGTATGCACTGACTCACTGACCAGCACACTCCACTCATTAACTGTCTGGTATGCACTGACTCACTGACCAGCACACTCACTCATTAACTGTCTGGTATGCACTGACTCACTGACCAGCACACTCACTCATTAACTGTCTGGTATGCACTGACTCACTGACCAGCACACTCACTCATTAACTGTCTGGTATGCAATGACTCACTGACCAGCACACTCACTCATTAACTGTCTGGTATGCACTGACTCACTGACCAGCACACTCACTCATTAACTGTCTGGTATGCACTGACTCACTGACCAGCACACTCACTCATTAACTGTCTGGTATGCACTGACTCACTGACCAGCACACTCACTCATTAACTGTCTGGTATGCACTGACTCACTGACCAGCACACTCACTCATTAACTGTCTGGTATGCACTGACTCACTGACCAGCACACTCACTCATTAACTGTCTGGTATGCACTGACTCACTGACCAGCACACTCACTCATTAACTGTCTGGTATGCACTGACTCACTGACCAGCACACTCACTCATTAACTGTCTGGTATGCACTGACTCACTGACCAGCACACTCACTCATTAACTGTCTGGTATGCACTGACTCACTGACCAGCACACTCACTCATTAACTGTCTGGTATGCACTGACTCACTGACCAGCACACTCACTCATTAACTCTGTCTGGTATGCACTGACTCACTGACCAGCACACTCACTCATTAACTGTCTGGTATGCACTGACTCACTGACCAGCACACTCACTGCATTAAACTGTCTGGTATGCACTGACTCACTGACCAGCACACTCACTCATTAACTGTCTGGTATGTCACTGACTCACTGACCAGCACACTCACTCATTAACTGTCTGGTATGCCCTGACTCACTGACCAGCACACTCACTCATTAACTGTCTGGTATGCACTGACTCACTGACCAGCACACTCACTCATTAACTCTCTGGTATGCACTGACTCACTGACCAGCACACTCACTCATTAACTGTCTGGTATGCACTGACTCACTGACCAGCACACTCACTCATTAACTGTCTGGTATGCACTGACTCACTGACCAGCACACTCACTCATTAACTGTCTGGTATGCACTGACTCACTGACCAGCACACTCACTCATTAACTGTCTGGTATGCACTGACTCACTGACCAGCACACTCACTCATTAACTGTCTGGTATGCACTGACTCACTGACCAGCACACTCACTCATTAACTGTCTGGTATGCACTGACTCACTGACCAGCACACTCACTCATTAACTGTCTGGTATGCACTGACTCACTGACCAGCACACTCACTCATTAACTGTCTGGTATGCACTGACTCACTGACCAGCACACTCACTCATTAACTGTCTGGTATGCACTGACTCACTGACCAGCACACTCACTCATTAACTGTCTGGTATGCACTGACTCACTGACCAGCACACCTCACTCATTAACTGTCTGGTATGCACTGACTCACTGACCAGCACACTCACTCATTAACTGTCTGGTATGCACTGACTCACTGACCAGCACACTCACTCATTAACTGTCTGGTATGCACTGGACTCACTGACCAGCACACTCACTCATTAACTGTCTGGTATGCACTGACTCACTGACCAGCACACTCACTCATTAACTGTTCTGGTATGCACTGACTCACTGACCAGCACACTCACTCATTAACTGTCTGGTATGCACTGACTCACTGACCAGCACACTCACTCATTAACTGTCTGGTATGCACTGACTCACTGACCAGCACACTCACTCATTAACTGTCTGGTATGCACTGACTCACTGACCAGCACACTCACTCATTAACTGTCTGGTATGCACTGACTCACTGACCAGCCACACTCACTCATTAACTGTCTGGTATGCACTGACTCACTGACCAGCACACTCACTCATTAACTGTCTGGTATGCACTACTCACTGACCAGCACACTCACTCATTAACTGTCTGGTATGCACTGACTCACTGACCAGCACACTCACTCATTAACTGTCTGGTATGCACTGACTCACTGACCAGCACACTCACTCATTAACTGTCTGGTATTCACTGACTCACTGACCAGCACACTCACTCATTAACTGTCTGGTATGCACTGACTCACTGACCAGCACACTCACTCATTACTGTCTGGTATGCACTGACTCACTGACCAGCACACTCACTCATTAACTGTCTGGTATGCACTGACTCACTGACCAGCACACTCCTACATTAACTGTCTGGTATGCACTGACTCACTGACAGCACACCTCACTCATTAACTGTCTGGTATGCACTGACTCAGCTGACCAGCACACTCACTCATTAACTGTCTGGTATGCACTGACTCACTGACCAGCACACTCACTCATTAACTCTCTGTATGCACTGACTCACTGACCAGCACACTCACTCATTAACCTGTCTGGTATCACTGACTCACTGACCAGCACACTCACTCATTAACTGTCTGGTATGCACTGACTTCACTGACCAGCACACTCACTCATTAACTGTCTGGTATGCACTGACTCACTGACCAGCACACTCACTCATTAACTGTCTGGTATGCACTGACTCACTGACCAGCCACACTCACTCATTAACTGTCTGGTATGCACTGACTCCTGACCAGCACACTCACTCATTAACTGTCTGGTATGCACTGACTCACTGACCAGCACACTCACTCATTAACTGTCTGGTATGCACTGACTCACTGACCAGCACACTCACTCATTAACTGTCTGGTATGCACTGACTCACTGACCAGCACACTCACTCATTAACTGTCTGGTATGCACTGACTCACTGACCAGCACACTCACTCATTAACTGTCTGGTATGCACTGACTCACTGACCAGCACACTCACTCATTAACTGTCTGGTATGCACTGACTCACTGACCAGCACACTCACTCATTAACTGTCTGGTATGCAGTGACTCACTGACCAGCACACTCACTCATTAACTGTCTGGTATGCACTGACTCACTGACCAGCACACTCACTCATTAACTGTCTGGTATGCACTGACTCACTGACCAGCACACTCACTCATTAACTGTCTGGTATGCACTGACTCACTGACCAGCACACTCACTCATTAACTGTCTGGTATGCACTGACTCACTGACCAGCACACTCACTCATTAACTGTCTGGTATGCACTGACTCACTGACCAGCACACTCACTCATTAACTGTCTGGTATGCACTGACTCACTGACCAGCACACTCACTCATTAACTGTCTGGTATGCACTGACTCACTGACCAGCACACTCACTCATTAACTGTCTGGTATGCACTGACTCACTGACCAGCACACTCACTCATTAACTGTCTGGTATGCACTGACTCACTGACCAGCACACTCACTCATTAACTGTCTGGTATGCACTGACTCACTGACCAGCACACTCACTCATTAACTGTCTGGTATGCACTGACTCACTGACCAGCACACTCACTCATTAACTGTCTGGTATGCACTGACTCACTGACCAGCACACTCACTCATTAACTGTCTGGTATGCACTGACTCACTGACCAGCACACTCACTCATTAACTGTCTGGTATGCACTGACTCACTGACCAGCACACTCACTCATTAACTGTCTGGTATGCACTGACTCACTGACCAGCACACTCACTCATTAACTGTCTGGTATGCACTGACTCACTGACCAGCACACTCACTCATTAACTGTCTGGTATGCACTGACTCACTGACCAGCACACTCACTCATTAACTGTCTGGTATGCACTGACTCACTGACCAGCACACTCACTCATTAACTGTCTGGTATGCACTGACTCACTGACCAGCACACTCACTCATTAACTGTCTGGTATGGCACTGACTCACTGACCAGCACACTCACTCATTAACTGTCTGGTATGCACTGACTCACTGACCAGCACACTCACTCATTAACTGTCTGGTATGCACTGACTCACTGACCAGCACACTCACTCATTAACTGTCTGGTATGCACTGACTCACTGACCAGCACACTCACTCATTAACTGGGGACTCACTGAAACTGGCACTGACTCACTGACCAGCACACTCACTCATTAACTGTCTGGTATGCACTGACTCACTGACCAGCACACTCACTCATTAACTGTCTGGTATGCACTGACTCACTGACCAGCACACTCACTCATTAACTGTCTGGTATGCACTGACTCACTGACCAGCACACTCACTCATTAACTGTCTGGTATGCACTGACTCACTGACCAGCACACTCACTCATTAACTGTCTGGTATGCACTGACTCACTGACCAGCACCTCACTCATTAACTGTCTGGTATGCACTGACTCACTGACCAGCACACTCACTCATTAACTGTCTGGTATGCACTGACTCACTGACCAGCACACTCACTCATTAACTGTCTGGTATGCACTGACTCACTGACCAGCACAACTCACTCATTAACTGTCTGGTAGGCACTGACTCACTGACCAGCACACTCACTCATTACTGTCTGGTATGCACTGACTCACTGACCAGCACACTCACTCATTAACTGTCTGGTATGCACTGACTCACTGACCAGCACACTCACTCATTAACTGTCTGGTATGCACTGACTCACTGACCAGCACACTCACTCATTAACTGTCTGGTATGCACTGACTCACTGACCAGCACACTCACTCATTAACTGTCTGGTATGCACTGACTCACTGACCAGCACACTCACTCATTAACTGTCTGGTATGCACTGACTCACTGACCAGCACACTCACTCATTAACTGTCTGGTTATGCACTGACTCACTGACCAGCACACTCACTCATTAACTGTCTGGTATGCACTGACTCACTGACCAGCACACTCACTCATTAACTGTCTGGTATGCACTGACTCACTGACCAGCACACTCACTTCATTAACTGTCTGGTATGCACTGACTCACTGACCAGCACACTCACTCATTAACTGTCTGGTATGCACTGACTCACTGACCAGCACACTCACTCATTAACTGTCTGGTATGCACTGACTCACTGACCAGCACACTCACTCATTAACTGTCTGGTATGCACTGACTCACTGACCAGCACACTCACTCATTAACTGTCTGGTATGCACTGACTCACTGACCAGCACACTCACTCATTAACTGTCTGGTATGCACTGACTCTGACCAGCACACTCACTCATTAACTGTCTGGTATGCACTGACTCACTGACCAGCACACTCACTCATTAACTGTCTGGTATGCACTGACTCACTGACCAGCACACCACTCATTAACTGTCTGGTATGCACTGACTCACTGACCAGCACACTCACTCATTAACTGTCTGGTATGCACTGACTCACTGACCAGCACACTCACTCATTAACTGTCTGGTATGCACTGACTCACTGACCAGCACACTCACTCATTAACTGTCTGGTATGCACTGACTCACTGACCAGCACACTCACTCATTAACTGTCTGGTATGCACTGACTCACTGACCAGCACACTCACTCATTAACTGTCTGGTATGCACTGACTCACTGACCAGCACACTCACTCATTAACTGTCTGGTATGCACTGACTCACTGACCAGCACACTCACTCATTAACTGTCTGGTATGCACTGACTCACTGACCAGCACACTCACTCATTAACTGTCTGGTATGCACTGACTCACTGACCAGCACACTCACTCATTAACTGTCTGGTATGCACTGACTCACTGACCAGCACACTCACCATTAACTGTCTGGTATGCACCTTGACTCACTGACCAGCACACTCACTCATTAACTGTCTGGTATGCACTGACTCACTGACCAGCACACTCACTCATTAACTGTCTGGTATGCACTGACTCACTGACCAGCACACTCACTCATTACTGTCTGGTATGCACTGACTCACTGACCAGCACACTCACTCATTAACTGTCTGGTATGCACTGACTCACTGACCAGCACACTCACTCATTAACTGTCTGGTATGCACTGACTCACTGACCAGCACACTCACCTCATTAACTGTCTGGTATGCACTGACTCACTGACCAGCACACTCACTCATTAACTGTCTGGTATGCACTGACTCACTGACCAGCACACTCACTCATTACTGTCTGGTATGCACTGACTCACTGACCAGCACACTCACTCATTAACTGTCTGGTATGCACTGACTCACTGACCAGCACACTCACTCATTAACTGTCTGGTATGCACTGACTCACTGACCAGCACACTCACTCATTAACTGTCTGGTATGCACTGACTCACTGACCAGCACACTCACTCATTAACTGTCTGGTATGCACTGACTCACTGACCAGCACACTCACTCATTACTGTCTGGTATGCACTGACTCATGACCAGCACACTCACTCATTAACTGTCTGGTATGCACTGACTCACTGACCAGCACACTCACTCATTAACTGTCTGGTATGCACTGACTCACTGACCAGCACACTCACTCATTAACTGTCTGGTATGCACTGACTCACTGACCAGCACACTCACTCATTAACTGTCTGGTATGCACTGACTCACTGACCAGCACACTCACTCATTAACTGTCTGGTATGCACTGACTCACTGACCAGCACACTCACTCATTAACTGTCTGGTATGCACTGACTCACTGACCAGCACACTCACTCATTAACTGTCTGGTATGCACTGACTCACTGACCAGCACACTCACTCATTAACTGTCTGGTATGCACTGACTCACTGACCAGCACACTCACTCATTAACTGTCTGGTATGCACTGACTCACTGACCAGCACACTCACTCATTAACTGTCTGGTATGCACTGACTCACTGACCAGCACACTCACTCATTAACTGTCTGGTATGCACTGACTCACTGACCAGCACACTCACTCATTAACTGTCTGGTATGCACTGACTCACTGACCAGCACACTCACTCATTAACTGTCTGGTATGCACTGACTCACTGACCAGCACACTCACTCATTAACTGTCTGGTATGCACTGACTCACTGACCAGCACACTCACTCATTAACTGTCTGGTATGCACTGACTCACTGACCAGCACACTCACTCATTAACTGTCTGGTATGCACTGACTCACTGACCAGCACACTCACTCATTAACTGTCTGGTATGCACTGACTCACTGACCAGCACACTCACTCATTAACTGTCTGGTATGCACTGACTCACTGACCAGCACACTCACTCATTAACTGTCTGGTATGCACTGACTCACTGACCAGCACACTCACTCATTAACTGTCTGGTATGCACTGACTCACTGACCAGCACACTCACTCATTAACTGTCTGGTATGCACTGACTCACTGACCAGCACACTCACTCATTAACTGTCTGGTATGCACTGACTCATGACCAGCACACTCACTCATTAACTGTCTGGTATGCACTGACTCACTGACCAGCACACTCACTCATTAACTGTCTGGTATGCACTGACTCACTGACCAGCACACTCACTCATTAACTGTCTGGTATGCACTGACTCACTGACCAGCACACTCACTCATTAACTGTCTGGTATGCACTGACTCACTGACCAGCACACTCACTCATTAACTGTCTGGTATGCACTGACTCACTGACCAGCACACTCACTCATTAACTGTCTGGTATGCACTGACTCACTGACCAGCACACTCACTCATTAACTGTCTGGTATGCACTGACTCACTGACCAGCACACTCACTCATTAACTGTCTGGTATGCACTGACTCACTGACCGCACACTCACTCATTAACTGTCTGGTATGCACTGACTCACTGACCAGCACACTCACTCATTAACTGTCTGGTATGCACTGACTCACTGACCAGCACACTCACTCATTAACTGTCTGGTATGCACTGACTCACTGACCAGCACACTCACTCATTAACTGTCTGGTATGCACTGACTCACTGACCAGCACACTCACTCATTAACTGTCTGGTATGCACTGACTCACTGACCAGCACACTCACTCATTAACTGTCTGGTATGCACTGACTCACTGACCAGCACACTCACTCATTAACTCTCTGGTATGCACTGACTCACTGACCAGCACACTCACTCATTAACTGTCTGGTATGCACTGACTCACTGACCAGCACACTCACTCATTAACTGTCTGGTATGCACTGACTCACTGACCAGCACACTCACTCATTAACTGTCTGGTATGCACTGACTCACTGACCAGCACACTCACTCATTAACTGTCTGGTATGCACTGACTCACTGACCAGCACACTCACTCATTGAACTGTCTGGTATGCACTGACTCACTGACCAGCACACTCACTCATTAACTGTCTGGTATGCACTGACTTCAGCACACTCACTCATTACTGTCTGGTATGCACTGACTCACTGACCAGCACTCACTCATTAACTGTCTGGTATGCACTGACTCACTGACCAGCACACTCACTCATTAACTGTCTGGTATGCACTGACTCACTGACCAGCACACTCACTCATTAACTGTCTGGTATGCACTGACTCACTGACCAGCACACTCACTCATTAACTGTCTGGTATGCACTGACTCACTGACCAGCACACTCACTCATTAACTGTCTGGTATGCACTGACTCACTGACCAGCACACTCACTCATTAACTGTCTGGTATGCACTGACTCACTGACCAGCACACTCACTCATTAACTGTCTGGTATGCACTGACTCACTGACCAGCACACTCACTCATTAACTGTCTGGTATGCACTGACTCACTGACCAGCACACTCACTCATTAACTGTCTGGTATGCACTGACTCACTGACCAGCACACTCACTCATTAACTGTCTGGTATGCACTGACTCACTGACCAGCACACTCACTCATTAACTGTCTGGTATGCACTGACTCACTGACCAGCACACTCACTCATTAACTGTCTGGTATGCACTGACTCACTGACCAGCACACTCACTCATTAACTGTCTGGTATGCACTGACTCACTGACCAGCACACTCACTCATTAACTGTCTGGTATGCACTGACTCACTGACCAGCACACTCACTCATTAACTGTCTGGTATGCACTGACTCACTGACCAGCACACTCACTCATTAACTGTCTGGTATGCACTGACTCACTGACCAGCACACTCACTCATTAACTGTCTGGTATGCACTGACTCACTGACCAGCACACTCACTCATTAACTGTCTGGTATGCACTGACTCACTGACCAGCACACTCACTCATTAACTGTCTGGTATGCACTGACTCACTGACCAGCACACTCACTCATTAACTGTCTGGTATGCACTGACTCACTGACCAGCACACTCACTCATTAACTGTCTGGTATGCACTGACTCACTGACCAGCACACTCACTCATTAACTGTCTGGGTATGCACTGACTCACTGACCAGCACACTCACTCATTAACTGTCTGGTATGCACTGACTCACTGACCAGCACACTCACTCATTAACTGTCTGGTATGCACTGACTCACTGACCAGCACACTCACTCATTAACTGTCTGGTATGCACTGACTCACTGACCAGCACACTCACTCATTAACTGTCTGGTATGCAGTGACTCACTGACCAGCACACTCACTCATTAACTGTCTGGTATGCACTGACTCACTGACCAGCACACTCACTCATTAACTGTCTGGTATGCACTGACTCACTGACCAGCACACTCACTCATTAACTGTCTGGTATGCACTGACTCACTGACCAGCACACTCACTCATTAACTGTCTGGTATGCACTGACTCACTGACCAGCACACTCACTCATTAACTGTCTGGTATGCACTGACTCACTGACCAGCACACTCACTCATTAACTGTCTGGTATGCACTGACTCACTGACCAGCACACTCACTCATTAACTGTCTGGTATGCACTGACTCACTGACCAGCACACTCACTCATTAACTGTCTGGTATGCACTGACTCACTGACCAGCACACTCACTCATTAACTGTCTGGTATGCACTGACTCACTGACCAGCACACTCACTCATTGACTGTCTGGTTATGCACTGACTCACTGACCAGCACACTCACTCATTAACTGTCTGGTATGCACTGACTCACTGACCAGCACACTCACTCATTAACTGTCTGGTATGCACTGACTCACTGACCAGCACACTCACTCATTAACTGTCTGGTATGCACTGACTCACTGACCAGCACACTCACTCATTAACTGTCTGGTATGCACTGACTCACTGACCACCACACTCACTCATTAACTCTCGGGTATGCACTGACTCACTGACCAGCACACTCACTCATTAACTGTCTGGTATGCACTGACTCACTGACCAGCACACTCACTCATTAACTGTCTGGTATGCACTGACTCACTGACCAGCACACTCACTCATTAACTGTCTGGTATTCACTGACTCACTGACCAGCACACTCACTCATTAACTCTCGGGTATGCACTGACTCACTGACCAGCACACTCACTCATTAACTGTCTGGTATGCACTGACTCACTGACCAGCACACTCACTCATTAACTGTCTGGTATGCACTGACACACTGACCAGCACACTCACTCATTAACTGTCTGGTATTCACTGACTCACTGACCAGCACACTCACTCATTAACTGTCTGGTATGCACTGACTCACTGACCAGCACACTCACTCATTAACTGTCTGGTATGCACTGACTCACTGACCAGCACACTCACTCATTACCTGTCTGGTATGGACTGACTCACTGAACCAGCACACTCACTCATTAACTGTCTGGTACTCACTGACCAGCACACTCAATCATTAACTGTCTGGTATGCACTGACTCACTAACCAGCACACTCACTCATTGACTGTCTGGTTATGCACTGACTCACTGAACAGCACACTCACTCATTAACTGTCTGGTATGCACTGACTCACTGACCAGCACACTCACTCATTAACTTTCTGGTATGCACTGACTCACTGACCAGCACACTCACTCATTAACTGTCTGGTATGCACTGACTCACTGACCAGCACACTCACTCATTAACTGTCTGGTATGCACTGACTCACTGACCAGCACACTCACTCATTAACTGTCTGGTATGCACTGACTCACTGACCAGCACACTCACTCATTATATGTCTGGTATGCACTGACTCACTGACCAGCACACTCAATCATTAACTGTCTGGTATGCACTGACTCACTAACCAGCACACTCACTCATTGACTGTCTGGTTATGCACTGACTCACTGACCAGCACACTCACTCATTAACTGTCTGGTATGCACTGACTCACTGACCAGCACACTAACTCATTAACTGTCTGGTATGCACTGACTCACTGACCAGCACACTCACTCATTAACTGTCTGGTGTGCACTGACTCACTGACCAGCACACTCACTCATTAACTGTCTGGTATGCACTGACTCACTGACCAGCACACTCACTCATTAACTGTCTGGTATGCACTGACTCACTGACCAGCACACTCACTCATTAACTGTCTGGTATGCCCTGACTCACTGACCAGCACACTCACTCATTAACTGTCTGGTATGCACTGACTCACTGACCAGCACACTCACTTATTAACTGTCTGGTATGCACTGACTGACTGAGCAGCACACTCACTCATTAACTGTCTGGTATGCACTGACTCACTGACCAGCACACTCACTCATTAACTGTCTGGTATGCACTGACTCACTGACCAGCACACTCACTCATTACCTGTCTGGTATGGACTGACTCACTGACCAGCACACTCACTCATTAACTGTCTGGTACTCACTGACCAGCACACTCAATCATTAACTGTCTGGTATGCACTGACTCAATAACCAGCACACTCACTCATTGACTGTCTGGTTATGCACTGACTCACTGAACAGCACACTCACTCATTAACTGTCTGGTATGCACTGACTCACTGACCAGCACACTCACTCATTAACTTTCTGGTATGCACTGACTCACTGACCAGCACACTCACTCATTAACTGTCTGGTATGCACTGACTCACTGACCAGCACACTCACTCATTAACTGTCTGGTATGCACTGACTCACTGACCAGCACACTCACTCATTAACTGTCTGGTACTCACTGACCAGCACACTAACTCATTAACTGTCTGGTATGCACTGACTCACTGACCAGCACACTCACTCATTAACTGTCTGGTATGCATTGACTCACTGACCAGCACACTCACTCATTAACTGTCTGGTATGCACTGACTCACTGACCAGCACAATCACTCATTAACTGTCTGGTATGCACTGACTCACTGACCAGCACACTCACTCATTAACTGTCTGGTATGCCCTGACTCACTGACCAGCACACTCACTCATTAACTGTCTGGTATGCACTGACTCACTGACCAGCACACTCACTTATTAACTGTCTGGTATGCACCGACTCACTGACCAGCACACTCACTCATTAACTGTCTGGTATGCACTGACTCACTGACCAGCACACTCACTCATTAACTGTCTGGTATGCACTGACTCACTGACCAGCACACTCACTCATTAACTGTCTGGTATGGACTGACTCACTGACCAGCACACTCACTCATTAACTGTCTGGTACTCACTGACCAGCACACTCAATCATTAACTGTCTGGTATGCACTGACTCACTAACCAGCACACTCACTCATTGACTGTCTGGTTATGCACTGACTCACTGAACAGCACACTCACTCATTAACTGTCTGGTATGCACTGACTCACTGACCAGCACACTCACTCATTAACTGTCTGGTATGCACTGACTCACTGACCAGCACACTCACTCATTAACTGTCTGGTATGCACTGACTCACTGACCAGCACACTCACTCATTAACTGTCTGGTATGCACTGACTCACTAACCAGCACACTCACTCATTGACTGTCTGGTTATGCATTGACTCACTGACCAGCACACTCACTCATTAACTGTCTGGTATGCACTGACTCACTGACCAGCACACTCACTCATTAACTGTCTGGTATGCACTGACTCACTGACCAGCACACTCACTCATTAACTGTCTGGTATGCACTGACTCACTGACCAGCACACTCACTCATTAACTGTCTGGTATGCACTGACTCACTGACCAGCACACTCACTCATTAACTGTCTGGTATGGACTGACTCACTGACCAGCACACTCACTCATTAACTGTCTGGTATGCACTGACTCACTGACCAGCACACTCATTCATTAACTGTCTGGTATGCAGTGACTCACTGACCAGCACACTCACTTATTAACTGTCTTGTATGCACTGACTCACTGACCAGCCACTCACTCATTAACTGTCTGGTATGCACTGACTCACTGACCAGCACACTCACTCATTAACTGTCTGGTATGCACTGACTCACTGACCAGCACACTCACTCATTAACTCTCTGGTATGCACTGACTCACTGACCAGCACACTCACTCATTAACTGTCTGGTATGCACTGACTCACTGACCAGCACACTCACTCATTAACTGTCTGGTATGCACTGACTCACTGACCAGCACACTTACTCATTAACTGTCTGGTATTCACTGACTCACTGACCAGCACACTCACTCACTTACTGTCTGGTATTCACTGACCAGCACACCAACTACAACAGTTGGACTGGAGCACTTCTAACTCACTCAACAGCAATCTAACTCACTGAACACGCTCTCAGTAGCCTTCTCTAAACAGGAAAACACTAGCGAAAAGATTCACTAGCATGTCCACACTTTACTCAAAACCCACCTTCACTTATTAGTACACACTTACACCCTAAATTAAACCAGAGGGGTATACTACGAAGTAGGATTATTGAGTTAGCCAGCTAGGGTGCCTTAATACTCTGAAATAACTTGTTTCGAGTTGTTACGAGTGGCCTAATTGACTCAACAACCAAAAACAGATATCTACATTTATTTCTGTTCGTTAGCTGGCTAACTCATTGATCCTGCTTTGTAGTATTCTCCTCTGATCTAATCACTCAACATCCACATTCTACACACTACACACCCAGCCACTATATATCCCACTATACAATCTTATACACCCCCCTCCCCCTCCCCCCCCCCACACACACACATCCACATCCATTCCAGCAGCCTCCAACTAAGCGATGAATTGATTACATTCTTAGTGCAGTGTGTCATTAAGAAAGAGCTTAGTGGTTCTAGTAAATGGATCCAGCCCATTTCAGATGACCCTCGCAGAATGTGTGTTTGCTGCGTGTATACGTGTGTGTGTATGTGTATGTGTGATTGTACCCTCTTCCGGAGTGGTGATGCTCAACCTCCCGTCTCCATCGCTATTGTCGTCACTGGGACTTTGGGTACAGCCGACCAGGTTGCACACTATCACCGTGACAACATAGCATTATAAACAGAGTTGTAAAGAGAGAGGCCCTCCAACATGCCTAAAGAGAAAGAGAGAGATAGAAGGAGAGAGAGGCAGAGAGAGAAGGAAAGCGAGAGAGAGGCAGAGAGAGAAGGAAAGAGAGAGAGAGGCAGAGAGAGAAGGAAAGAGAGAGAGAGGCAGAGAGAGAAGGAAAGAGAGAGAGGCAGAGATAGCAGGAAAGAGAGAGAGAGGCAGAGAGAGAAGGGAAGAGAGAGAGAGGCAGAGAGAGAAGGAAAGAGAGAGATAGAAGGAAAGAGAGATAGCAGGAAAGAGAGAGATAGCGGGAAAGAGAGAGAGATAGCGGGAAAGAGAGAGAGAAATAGCAGGAAAGAGAGAGAGATAGCAGGAAAGAGAGAGAGAGAGGCAGAGATAGCAGGAAAGAGAGAGAGAGGCAGAGAGAGAAGGAAAGAGAGAGAGAGGCAGAGAGAGATAGCAGGAAAGAGAGAGAGGCAGAGATAGCAGGAAAGAGAGAGAGAGGCAGAGATAGCAGGAAAGAGAGAGAGAGGCAGAGATAGCAGGAAAGAGAGAGAGAGGCAGAGATAGAAGGAAAAAGAGAGAGAGGCAGAGAGAGAAGGAAAGAGAGAGATAGCAGGAAAGAGAGAGATAGCAGGAAAGAGAGAGATAGAAGGAAAGAGAGGCAAAGAGAGAAGGAAAGAGAGAGAGAGGCAGAGAGAGAAGGAAAGAGAGAGAGAGGCAGAGAGAGAAGGAAAGAGAGAGAGAGGCAGAGAGAGAAGGAAAGAGAGAGGCAGAGAGAGAAGGAAAGAGAGAGAGAGGCAGAGAGAGAAGGAAAGAGAGGCAGAGAGAGAATTTGACTTCCAGTGATGTTTCAGTAATCTTTATTTCGATATAAATAAGCACCTTGCAAAAAAGAGTAACAAAACGATTGCAAATGCAAAGAGCAGCCAAATCAAAACAGAGCGAGAGAGAGATTTCGAATGTGTGAGAGAATAGAGGCCAATGTCACCCTTTACTTTTCCATATCTCAAGTCTTCCTTCTCTTCTGTGCAGACTAGAGTGTTCTCCAGGCCTTAATGTGTAGGCTTTCCAAACGCAGCATAATATAACCATCACTTCTCTTAATAGGCCCCAGCTTTATTATCAAATACGGATATCTAGCACATTACTCAGAGAGAGATAGAGAGAGAGATAGAAGGAAAGAGAGAGAGGCGAAAGAAGGTAGAGATAGATAGCAGAAAGAGAGCATTAGCGAGAGGGGGGAGCAGCTAATAGCCAGATTGACTCCTGCTATTTAAAGAGGAGCTCCTTTACACCATTACTCCCTTCTTTTTCTCCTCCTCGCCTTTCATTTCTGCACTCATCAATACCTCCGAGGTCTACCCGTTTCTCTGTCTCTGTTTGCTTTCAATCTCTATTCACTCTCCCTCCTCCGCCTCTCTCTCTCTTCCTGTTTTTCCAGGGTAGACCCCAGGGGAGTGCCCTCTTCTCTCCTCTCTCTATGGTAAATACCAGGCAGGCAGGCTGTGTCAGTGTTGTCCAGGTATAAATAGGAGCAGGGGAGACACACTGGGACCCATCCTCTTCCTGCAACCCGAGACGATATAAGGATAATACAGGTGCATTGAATATGTAGGCCTGTTGATGGTCCTCTCTCTCTCTCTCTCTCTCTCTCGTCTCTCCCTCCATCCCTCTCTCTCTCTCTCCCTCTCTCTCTCGTCTCTCCCTCCATCCCTCTCTCTCTCTACTAGAGTTTCAGTTTCACCTCTCCCCAGGACCTCGCCGGCTGTAAATTACACAGTCGGACCTGAGAAAGCGCCCACGTTTAATTCATTTTTACAGTTTAAAATCACCAGGGTTTATTTATTAAATTTCTCAGCATCTGAAACATAGAGGTTTCCTGCTGTAGGGGTCGGCCGAGGGGGGGGGGGGGGGGGGGGGGGGGGGGGAGAGGGCTGGAGGGAGAAAGGGAGGGAGGGGGGGATCTCTGAGTGGCTATCTGGCTCGCGTCCATGACGACGGTCGTTATGGTAATCTGTGGGCGGATAGATGGCTGTCGTGGCGACAGGGCCGCGGGACGACCGGCGGTAAACAGCCTCTCTGCCGTGTTGTAATTGGTCAGGTGTCTCTCTCTCTCTCCTTCCCTCTCTCTCCTTCCCTCTCTCTATCCCTCTCTCCTCACTCACCCGTCTTTTAATTCAATTAGGCCCTAGCCCCACTCTAC
>NC_034187.2:35757343-35829843 GCF_002021735.2 Oncorhynchus kisutch
AGAGAGAGAGCGGGTGAGAAAGTGAGCGAGAAAATATCGAGACTTTTACTTTACTCCGTTTACTACAACATTTTATTTGTACAACACTTCACCAGCGAGGTGTGACTGTGAGTCTACCTACCTGAGTCTTGTCTGAACAGTGTGAAGTCCTCTGGCAGCCCCCGGATGACCACCCCTGTGTTCTCCCTTGTAATGGTACTGCCACTGGACGCTGACGCATTACCCAGAGGAGGGAGAGAGGAGACAGTAGAGAGGAGAGAGAGAGTAGAGGTAGGGACAGAGGGAGGAAGGAGAGAGTGGAGGTAGGGATAGAGGTATATCAGTTACCGAATACCTATTACCTGGTGAAATACAGCAGGACGCTATGTAGCCATGTTCTATGTACGTACAAGGTGGAATAGCTGAAGTTCCACATCGGGAGATTTTCACCCGGGCAAACAACCGTCCTCTCCTCGACTCCTCCGTCCTCTCTCTTCCTTGTCCCAGAAACCGATAAGGGGTCGAGGAGAGTGTACATTAGGTAGTAGGCGAACAGAACAGTGTCCTCGCCTCCTTGACAGCCTCCTCCCGCCGAGGAAGCAAAAGAGAATCCTACCTGAGTCCTTTGTAAGACACTTTTGAGATCCGCCACACTCCCTTTGAATCAGCTGTTGTTTACTTGGAGAAAAGCAGGCACATATTTAAAAACAATATGCTACTCATCCTTTTGTCTATAAAATGTCTAACACAACTGCAGTAGCTCAATGCCTTTTTAATACTTTACACATACTTTACACATTTTGCATTCCACCCCTGTAAATGTAATTTGCATGATGACATGCAAGTGAAGGAGAGTCTCATTTTATGAAAGAGTTTCCTCTCCTCCCCTCCTCTACTCGGTTACCTTTGACCTTTTTCAAAAGGAGCCGAGGACGGAGGACGGAGGACGGAGGTGTTGAGGCAACCAATTGAGAATCTCACATATACTCAGTTTCACTGGGTCTGTGCAGGTTGAGTAGGAGTGGAGAGGAGTGTGGAGAAGAGAGAGGAAAGGAGAGAGAAGAGAGAAGTGGGGAGGAGAGAGGAGAGAAGAGGTGAGTATAGGATAGACAAGTGGAGAGGAGAGAGGAAAGGAGAGAGGAGACAGGAGTGGGGGGGGAGAGGAGAGGAGGGGTGAGTAGAGGATAGACGAGTAGAGGATAGACAAATGGAGAGGAGAGAGGAAAGGAGAGAGGAGACAGGAGTGGGGAGGACAGAGGAGAGGAGAGGCAAGTAGAGGATAGATGAGTAGAGGATAGACAAGTGGAGAGGAGAGAGGAAAGGAGAGAGGAGACAGGAGTGGGGAGGAGAGAGGAGAGGCGAGTAGAGGATAGATGAGTAGAGGATAGACAAGTGGAGAGGAGAGAGGAAAGTAGAGCGGAGACAGGAGTGAGGGGGGAGAGAGGAGAGGAGAGGCGAGTAGAGGATAGACGAGTAGAGGATAGACAAGTGGAGAGGAGAGAGGAAAGGAGAGAGGACTGAAGGGGGGAGAGGAGAGAGGAAGAGAATAGAGGAGAGGAGAGGAGAAGAGCTAGATGTAGAGTAGGCTAATTATTCTAATCACACAGAAGGTGACTCAGATTAACCTGGATCATACCTCAATAGAACACAAGAGAGCCTGGGCTTAAAACACACACACACACACACACACACACACACACACACACACACACACACACACACACACACACACACACACACACACACACACACACAGTGAATATGATTATCGTAACCATGGTGAGTGTTTCCTTGGTATTGATCACCCACAATGATCGTTCCCACGGCCTGTTTCCTGGTTTTCATGATGCTGTGCCACTGGTCATCGTTGTACTACCTCCCCCGTCACCCTCCACTCCCACTGCCACAGCCCAGCCCTGGGAGAGGAGACAGAGGTCACATACACCTACACCTGGCCGCGCGTGTGTGTGTGTGCGTTTTTCTTCCAAAGTATGTATGACATCATCGGTATCGGCACTTAGCAGGCGGGATGGGCACTCTGCAGAGAGAGAAGAGGTGACACACTCACACGCCCACCCAGCCCCCCCACACACACACACACCCGCACCCACACACACACACACACACACACACACACACACACACACACACACACACACACACACACACACACACACACACACACACACACATAACAAAGCAGTGCATCTCTGCTGTGTGATGAAGATTTAATGATGAGATCAATATATGTATGAATGCCAAGGTATATCAGCCTCCTGACACCTTTACTACCCAGCCGACATGTCTACTTAACAACACCCATCACAACACTACAAGACAGGATGGGAGGAGGACACTCTCCCTCTCTCTCTCTCTCTCTCTCTCGCTCTCTCTCTCCCTCTCTCTGGTTAAGGCATATTGAAGTGTGCTGTGTTGTTTTCATAACAGATTGTACCACTTCATTCCAGTCATAACCCAACCAAAAACCCTGGATGAAAGGAGGTGTCCGTTCCCTGCTGATATCTGTACTGCAGCAAAATGAGTCCCGATGACTCGGGGGCGCGCGACGCGTACAAGGCAAACAAGTATGAGCTCCACAAATCCATTAGGGAGGCAAAAAGACAATACCGACTCAAACTTGAATTGATGTTCGACAACTCAGACCTACGACACATGTGGCAAGGACTACAGACTAACACCGAAACCACACAACCGGAAGACAAATTCAGTTGTGTGGTGCCCACCGAAGCCTCCCTCCATAACGAGCTTAACTCATTCAGTGCTTGCTTTGAGGCAGACAATGCTGAGCCATTCAGGAAGGCTGGCGGGTGTCTTCATGGACATCTTCAACCTGTCCCAGGCTGTAGTCTCCATCCGCTTCAAGGAGTCCCCCATCGTCCTCGTGCCCAAGAAAAACAAGGTGGCATGCCCAAATGACTATTGGCCCATCGCACTCACTCCGGTCATCATGACTTGCTCCAGCAAGTGTCTTGTAGTCCTTGCCACATGTGTCGTAGGTCTGAGTTGTCGAACATCAATTCAAGTTTGAGTCGGTATTGTCTTTTTGCCTCCCTAATGGATTTGTGGAGCTCATACTTGGTCATGGCCCACATCATGGCCCACATGTCAGGCATGCTGTACCCACTCCAAGTTGACTACCACTTTAGTAGATCCATGGATAGGACGCTGGTTCGGGTCCCCAATTTGACTTAGTGGGAGATCTGTCGATGTGCCATTGGGCGAGGTGCTTGACCGTGGTTGCTCCTGTGGGTCGCTCTGGATGGGAGTCTGCTAGATGACTGAATGTAATGTAAATTTTGAGCGGCTTCACTGCAGGTAGATTGTATGTTTTAGTATTCAATAAAAAATTAAAAAGAGATCCACGGAAGATGCCATTTCTGTCACGCCCTGATCTGTTTCACCTGTCTTTGTGCTTGTCTCCACCCCCTTCCAGGTGGTGTCCATCTTCCCCATTATCCCCTGTGTATTTATACCTGTGTTTTCTGTTTGTCTTTTGCCAGTTCGTCAAGCAAACCAGCATTCGTCCTGTCAGCTCCTGTCTTTTTCCCTGCCTCTCTTTATCTCGTCCTCCTGGTTTTTGACCCTTGCTTGTCCTGACCTTGTACCTGTCCTCCTGACCACTCTGCCCGTCCCGGTCCCTGAGCCTGCCTGCAGTCTGGTACCTTTACTACACCTCTTGATTATTGATCTCTGCCTACCCTGACCCTGAGCCTGCCTGCAGTCTGGTACCTTTACTACACCTCTTGATTATTGATCTCTGCCTACCCTGACCCTGAGCCTGCCTGCAGTCTGGTACCTTTACTACACCTCTTGATTATTGATCTCTGCCTACCCTGACCCTGGGCCTGCCTGCAGTCTGGTACCTTTACTACACCTCTTGATTATTGACCACTGCCTACCCTGACCCTGAGCCTGCCTGCAGTCTGGTACCTTTACTCCACCTCTGGATTATTGACCACTGCCTACACTGACCCTGAGCCTGCCTGCAGTCTGGTACCTTTACTACACCTCTTGATTATTGACCACTGCCTACCCTGACCCTGAGCCTGCCTTGCAGTCTGGTACCTTTACTCCACCTCTGGATTATTGACCACTGCCTACCCTGAGCCTGCCTGCAGTCTGGTACCTTTACTGCACCTCTTGATTATTGACCACTGCCTACCCTGACCCTGAGCCTGCCTGCAGTCTGGTACCTTTACTACACCTGTTGATTATTGACCACTGCCTACCCTGACCCTGAGCCTGCCTTGCAGTCTGGTACCTTTACTACACCTCTTGATTATTGACCACTGCCTACCCTGACCCTGAGCCTGCCTGCAGTCTGGTACCCTTGCTCCATCTCTGGATTACTGAACTCTTCCTGTCCCTGACCCTGACCCTGCCTGCCTTGACCTGTCATTGCCTGCACCTGGTGTTACAATAAACATTGTGAACACGTAACAATAAACATCACAATAAACATTGTGAACACGTAACACGTGTCAAACAGGCTAATACAAACACTTAGAACACGTAACCTTCCTGTTTGGCCCTGTCCGGGGGTGTCTCCTGACCCCTCCTGTCTCATAGGACCATGCCCCAGGACTACCTGACATGATGACTCCTTGCTGTCCCCAGTCCACCTGACCGTGCTGCTGCTCCAGTTTCAACTGTTCTGCCTTATTATTATTCGACCATGCTGGTCATTTATGAACATTTGAACATCTTGGCCATGTTCTGTTATAATCTCCACCCGGCACAGCCAGAAGAGGACTGGCCACCCCACATAGCCTGGTTCCTCTCTAGGTTTCTTCCTAGGTTTTGGCCTTTCAAGGGAGTTTTTCCTAGCCACCGTGCTTCTACACCTGCATTGCTTGCTGTTTGGGGTTTTAGGCTGGGTTTCTGTACAGCACTTTGAGATATCAGCTGATGTACGAAGGGCTATATAAATACATTTGATTTGATTTGATTTGTAACATGTGTCAAACAGGCTAATACAAACACTTAGAATACGTAACACGTGTCAAACAGGCTAATACATACACTTAGAACACGTAACACGTGTCAAACAGGCTAATACAAACACTTAGAATACGTAACACGTGTCAAACAGGCTAATACAAACACTTAGAATACGTAACACGTGTCAAACAGGCTAATACAAACACTTAGAATACGTAACACGTGTCAAACAGGCTAATACAAACACTTAGAACACGTAACACGTGTCAAACAGGCTAATACAAACACTTAGATACATAGTACATTTCTTCTTTTGATGGGAAAACTGTATTGTGAAGAAACAAAAGATACAACAAATATATGTTTAAAAGCCATACATCATTTAAGAGCTACGGTGAACTCTGTATAGCCTATAGAGTACTCTGGAATCATGTTCAGCACTGGACAGCTCCTGTAGCTCCTCTTTGTTCTTAACTGACTTGCCTGGTTAAATAAAGGTAAAATAAAAATAAAATAATATAACGAGACAGCTCAAATACAGCGGGCAAATCATTGGTCCACAATGATGTCATGACAAATCGGTTTCTTTCAGTCGATACGTCCCGCGAAATGGCCCATCACGTTTGATTGTATTACAAACAAACCAGTTGATTGCAGTGAAACCAAACATGACTGGAAAAGTCACGTTCTGTGTGGATTATTTACCTGGAATGTGTCGTCGAAAATGGAATGAGACGGAATTCACGACACAAGCGGTTCACAAAATGTTTCGTGTTAGGCTATAAAAACAGATTTTATCAAACAAAACATCTTTCATTGTGTAACAATGAGCATTGGAATTGCAAACAGACGAAGATCGTCAAAGGTAAACAATTTATTTTAATGCAGTTTGTGATTATGTTACGCCTGTGCTGGTTAAAATTGTTTTATTTTTATGGGGCTCTATGCTCAGATAATCGCATCCTATTCTTTCGCAGTAAAACCTTTTTTAAATCTGACAACGCAGTTGGGTTAGCAAGATTAGGCTTTCGATACATGTGAGACACTTTTATTTTCATGAATTTTTAATATGACTATTTATGTAGAGATCACTGTATGTTGTGGAATTTCAGCCCGCTATCGGGTTCAGTGCACAGAGAGGTTAAATAAAGGTTAAATAAAAATGTACAAATTTAAAAATTCTCCTGCACTGTGTGGTGTTTTGGAAAACGGGTGTGACTTCAGCCATTATTTTTTACGATGCATAGTTAAAACACTCGTTAGCCTAAGTTCCACTGCTATCAGGAAACTGATTCCCGAACTAGAGGAACACCTGCTGGGTGTGAGAATGATTTTAATTGATTTAAATTCAGCAGCAACACCATTGTTAGCTCCAAGCTCGACACCAAGCTCAGAGGCCTGGGGCTGGATACCACCCTCTGCAACTGGATCTTGGACTTCCTGACAGGCAGACCACAGGTTGTGAGGATGCGTAACAACACCTCCTCCACACTGACTCTTAAAACAATGGTCCCCCAGGGGTGTGTCCTCAGCCCTCTGCTGTGCTCCCTGTTCACCCAAGTCTGCTTGGCTTTGCACGACACCAACTCTCCAAATACTACCACTGCACCATAGAGACCATCCTGACAGGTTGCATCATGGTCTGGTACGGGAATTGCTCTGTCCATGACCGCAAGGCCCTCCAGCGGGTGGTGAAGATGGCCCAGTACATCACTGGGAACGTGCTCCCACCCATCCAGGACATCTACTGGAAACGGTGCCTGCGGAAGGCCTGCAGCATCATCAAGGACCCCACACACAAGCTGTTTACTCACTTACCGTCAGGCAGACTGTATCAGAGCATGAGGACTGATACCAACAGGCTCAGAGACAGTTACTATCTACAAGTCATCAGACTGTATCAGAGCATGAGGACTGATACCAACAGGCTCAGAGACAGTTACTATCTAAAAGCCATCAGACTGCTGAACATGTTCACTGGACTGAGCACCTGCTCTGACTCTCCGCACCTTAGCACACTCACTCACACAACCAGAAACACATCCACACACACACATCTACACTGAGTGTAGAGAACATTAGAATCATCTTCCTAATATTGAGTTGCATCTCCTTTTTAACAGGTGACATCAATACGGGGTCATAGCTTTCACCCTGATTCCCCTGGTCAGTCTATTTTATGGAAAGATCAGGTGTTCCTAATGTTTTGTGCACTCAGTGCTACCCACACATCTCAACTGCTGCTGCCAGACTCTTATTATGATGCCTAAATACGGTACAATTTAAACACGTACTCCCCAATCCTCCCTTCCCAGAAACGTGTGTAAATATTGGACAATAAATTGTGCTTTCCTGTATTATACTTATGTTTAAAGGATTATTCTATTATTCTGAGCCATTTGCTTCATGTTCCTATTCTTATCTTGTATTATTTCTTACTGTTGCTGCATTGTCCAGAAGGAACCTGCCAGTCACCATTTAGTTGGACGGTGTTTACTATGTGTATCCTGTACATACAACTAATACAACTTGAATCTTGAGATACTCAGCTCTGCGCCTCTTTCTAACTGGGAGAGTCAGATATGCCATTTTTTCGCTAAAACATTAATTGACAAATACACTGTTCATCTTTGCTACTACAGTCTCAGGGAAAAAAAGGTACCGAATTGTACTTAACGCGAGAATCCTTAGTTGCTACATCCATTTTTTTTAACTTTTCAACTGAGTGTACTGACCCATTGATTCTTAAAGAATATAACTTAGAAATGCCTCATGAGCTTAGTTCAACTGTCCTACCCCGTCAGAACCCGAAATGCATATAAGCTTGTTTAACTCCAATGTTTGTAAACTATGTAAATGTAAACAAACACATTTGATATCATGGACGGTCAGTCCTTCCATCCATAGCTGTGTCATGAATTTGAGAGAGGTTACATTTCTCCAGCCCCATCCCTTATTTTTTTGGTCAAATGGGGAGTGAAAATACTTTGTTATTGTTTCAATTAAGGATATTATCTTTAAGGGGTACAAACGCTTGCCCCTGTAGTGGTACCCTGTAAGATACGTCCATTGTATCATTAGTTGTAGGGAAATAGTTGTACCCTTCCAGTACCTTAAAAGAGCCATTATTGTACCATATAGTCCACAAGTAACATAACGTACTTTTAGAAAAGTTACATAGTTGCTTTTTTAGGGTACCACCGCAGTGACAAAGTACTTTTGATCCTTTTAAGTGACAAAAATGTACCTCTTCTCCATATTAAGTCCCTCACTTGTACACGCCTCTCTGCCATCCCAAAACGTGTTTGTTATTCAAATTAAAAGGCCAATGAATACTCACCTTTGTGTAATGATTTAACTCCCACCACTTGTGGACATTTATTTTGAAGGCACGTATAAACAACAACATGTACGAGGACAGACAGACAGTGACTGACAGGCTGACACACACATCACAGTTACAAATAGTAGTTACAAGTAATAGTCAGAGATTGCTGAGTTTTTGCAAACGAAAGGAAAATATGTGGATTTCCCTCAATTGCAAGAAAAAAAATGGTTGGCTGATTTTGCCTTCACAGGGAACATCATGGCCCTCATGAATGAATTGAATTCCAAACTATAAGGGAAGGGTATTTTTGCACATCAGATGTACAGCCTTGTCAAAACCTTCAAGGGAAAATGACTCCTCCTGACCCACCAAGTAGAAGCCAACAATGTCACCCACTTTCCGACACTAGGAGTCTGTTCCCTATCAGATGACCAGCGGGAGAAGTATACATCGCTGCTGTGTGCTTTGAACGGTGAGTTTTCTCGTAGTTTTGAGGATTTCAAAGCGTTGGAAAATGACATGCTGTTGGTTCATCTCCCTTCACCTTCAGTATGGATAACGCTCCAACTGACCTGCAACTTGAGCTTATCAATCTACAGTCTGATGCCGTGATTGGAGAACTATTCATAAACAATGTCACTGATGAGGTTCTATGGATCTCCCGTCTACATTAACACGTCCCCCCCTCAGCTGCATGTTAGCTCTCACATTTTTCAACATGTTTTTTTTTACAAAAGGATAGATTTGGAGTTAGATAAATTTGGATTTTTCGGCAGGTACATATGCAGAATGCTACCCTCCACAGCATGGCCTTCACTCTAGATCAAAACTCCAAATCTACAACCTCATTTTGGCCAAGATTAACTGGAAAGATTACTGCTGCCAAGGTTTTCTTTTTCAAACCTATATGGAGGGTGCTCTAGCAAACAAACAGCAGAGACCTGAGGACACCATCCAACCTGGAACTGAGTGAGTAGTGTTCGGTCTGATGCTATTTTGAAAGCCAAAAAATAAAAAATACAAATACAAATACAAAGTACATTACAATGATATATTTTACTTTATGGGGACTGAATGATGAGCTCCCAGGCTTGCAAGGACAGACCAGCTACAAATTCAATTAGCACTAAGGTGTGAAGGAAAAGGTGTTGAGGCCTTTGGGCCCAACAAGTGCCAGGAGTCTTTGAAGTATCCTCTGAAGCCCCCTCCTGTTGTTCAAATACATTCACTGGCATTTCTACTAGAAATCTGCCTCCAGACATTCTCCCAAGTGGGTGTGACACCTACTCCTGTTGCCTGCTGCACTGCTGCTTGGATTCCACCTGGCGATCTGTTCACTGTCTGCCCTGGCCTGTCTCCCCCTGTCTGGTACAGGTACCCCCACCACACTCACCCCTCTCTCTGTTCACTGTCTGCCCTGGCCTGTCTCCCCCTGTCTGGTACAGGTACCCCCACCACACTCACCCCTCTCTCTGTTCACCGTCTGCCCTGACCTGTCTCCCCCTGTCTGGTACAGGTGCCCCCACCACACACACCCCTCTCTCTGTTCACCGTCTGCCCTGGCCTGTCTCCCCCTGTCTGGTACAGGTGCCCCCACCACACACACCCCTCTCTCCAGAGCTTTCGCTCGCTTCCAGCACTCACTCACTGTTGGGGCGAGTGACTCTGAGTTTACAATGGCTATCCCCAAGTCGTTATACATTCTATTTTTTCTATTCAATTTTTTTATTTTGCTATTTGCCTCATGACTCCTGCATACTTAGGTGACTACAAACTTTCTTTACCCGACCATGGGACGGACTATGCTTGTTCCCACACTCTGGACTTTAATTTTTAATTTATTTAACCTTTATTTAACCAGGTAGGCTAGTTGAGAACAAGTTCTCATTTACAACTGAGACCTGGCCAAGAAAAAGCAAAGCAGTGCGACACAAACAACACAGAGTTACACATGGAATAAACAAACGTACAGTCAATAACACAATAGAAAAATCGATGTACAGTGTGTCCAAATGTAGTAAGATTAGGGAGGTAAGGCAATAAATCGGCCATAGTGGTGAAATAATTACAATTTAGCAATTAAACCCTGGAGTGATAGATGTGCAGAAGATAAATGTGCAAGTAGAGATACTGGGGTGCAAAGGAGCAAAAAAACAAACAATATGGGGATGAGGTAGTTGGGTGGGCTATTTACAGATGGGCTGTGTACAGGTGCAATGATCGGTAAGCTGCTCTGACAGATGGTGTTTAAAGTTAGTGAGGGAGATATAAGACTCCAGCTTCAGTGATTTTTGCAATTTGTTCCAGTCATTGGCAGCAGAGAACTGGAAGGAAAGGCAGCCAAAGAAGAGTTGGCTTTGGGGATGACCAGTGAAATATACCTGCTGGAGCGTGTGCTATGGGTGGGTGCTGCAATGGTGACCAGTGATCTGAGATAAAGCGTGGCTTAATCTAGCAAAGACTTATAGATGACCTGGAGCCAGTGGGTTTGGCGACAAATATGAAGCGAGGGCCAGCCAACGAGAGCATACAGGTCACAGTGGTGGGTAGTATATTGGACTTGGTGCCAAAACGGATGGCACTGTGATAGACTACATCCAATTTGCTGAGTAGAGTGTTGGAGGCTATTTTGTAAATGACATCGCCGAAGTCAAGGATGGGTAGGATAGTCAGTTTTAAAGGGTGTGTTTGGCAGCATGAGTGAAGGATGCTTTGTTGCGAAATAGGAAGCCGATTCTAGATTTAATTTGGGATTGGAGATGCTTAATGTGAGTCTGGAAGGAGAGTTTACAGTCTAGCCAGACACCTAGGTATTTGTAGTTGTCCAGAGCCGTCCAGAGTAATGATGCTGGATGGGTGAGCAGGTGCAGGCAGCGATCGGTTGAAGACGATGCATTTAGTTTTACTTGCATTTAAGAGCAGTTGGAGGCCACGCAAGGAGTGTTGTATGGCATTGAAGTTCGTCTGGAGGTTTTTATAACAGTGTCCAAAAAAGGGACCGAAGTATGCAGAATGGTGTCGTCTGCATAGAGGTGGATCAGAGAATTACCAGCAACAAGAGCAATATCATTGATGTATACAGAGAAAATAGTCAGTCCGAGAATTGAACCCTGTGGCAACCCCATAGAGATTGCCAGAGGTCCGGACAACAGGCCCTCCGATTTGACACACTGAACTCTATCTGAGAAGTAGTTGGTGAACCAGGCGAGGCAGTCATTTGAGAAACCAAGGCTGTTGAGTCTGCTGATAAGAATATGGTGATTGACAGAGTCGAAAGCCTTGGCCAGGTCGAAGAAGATGCCGGCACAGTATTGTGTAACTCTGTGTTGTTGTTTTTTTCGCACTGCTTTGCTTTATCTTGGCCAGGTCACAATTGTAAATGAGAACTTGGATAATTTTGGATAATCTTAGAAAGAGAGTGCACAGATAGCCCAGCTGATTTGTATTGGTCCAGATTTTGCAGCTCTTCCAGAACATCAGCTATCTGGATTTGGTTGAAGAAGAAATGGGGAGGCTTGGGCATGTTGCTGTGGGGAGTGCAGAGCTGTTGACTGGGGTAGGGGTAGCCAGGTGGAAAGCATGGCCAGCCGTAGGAAAATGCTTATTGAAATTCTCGATTACCGTAGATTTATCGGTGGTGACAGTGTTAAATAGCCTCAGTGCAGTGGGCAGCTGGGAGAAGGTGCTCTTATTCTAACTCTCTATTGTTTACACAGACCTTTGGCTTCCCATCCTATTCTAAACACCCGCTGGCTTTGTATTCATGCTACCTGATGAAATTGCTGTACAATATGATCTTGTTGCCATCTGATGCACATTCAGATGTCATACATCAACACTGCAGAGTTCTCCCTGTACTATGCCATGCCTTGATTGTATTACTGTTGATGATATCTGGAAATGTGCATGTACACCCTGGCCCATCTACTGTTGCTAGCCCAAATTCTGAATTGTGCTCTGATATCTGATTCACTGATTTCTACCCTCGTAAAAGCCTAAGCTCCAATCCACATGTGTTGGTCATTTCTGAGATGTGGTTAAGGAAGATTGTTTTGCATACTGACCTTTCTGAAGGTGTAGTCTGGCCCAGGAGTGAGTGTAGTCTGGCCCAGGAGTGTGAAGGTGATTGGAAAGGCACTGGAGCAACGATCCGCCCTTGCTGTCTCTGCCTCAAACCCTATTACAGGGGCTGAGTCACTGGCTTACTGGTGCTCTTCCATGCCATCCAAGGAGGGGTGCGTCACTTGATCTTCCTGTCCGGGTTGGCGCATCCCTTGGGTTTGGGCCGTGGTGTAGATGTTCGTGGGCTGTACTTGGCCTTGTCTCAGGATAGTAAGTTGGTGGTTGAAGATATCTCTCTAGTGGTGTGGGGACTGTTCTTTGGCAAAGTGGGTGGGGTTATATCCTGCCTGTTTGGCTCTGTCCGGGGGTATCGTCGGATGGGGCCACAGTCTCCCGACCCCTCTTGTCTCAGCCTCCAGTATTTATGCTGCAATATTTTATGTGTCTGGGGGCTAGGGTCAGTCTGTTATATCTGGAGTATTTCTCCTGTCTTATCAGGTGTCCTGTGTGAATTTAAGATTGCTCTCTCTAATTCTCTCTCTTTTTTCTCTCTTTCTCCCTCTTTTCTCTCTATTACTCTCTCTCTCTCTTTCCCTCCTTTCTTTCTTTCTCTCTCTCGGAGGACCTGAGCCCTAGGACCATGCCTCAGGACTACCTGGCCTGATGTCTCAAGTCCAGCTGGTCTTGCTGCTGCTCCAGTTCCAACTGTTCTGCCTCCGGCTATGGAACCCTGACCTGTTCACTGGTCGTGCTACCTTGTCCCAGACCTGCTGTTTCAACTCTCTG
This sequence comes from Oncorhynchus kisutch, assembly GCF_002021735.2. Classification (NCBI taxonomy): domain Eukaryota; kingdom Metazoa; phylum Chordata; class Actinopteri; order Salmoniformes; family Salmonidae; genus Oncorhynchus; species Oncorhynchus kisutch. The sequence goes on from NC_034187.2 coordinate 35,770,461, forward strand.
GAGACAGCAGGAGCAGTAGAGATTCTCTGAATGATCGGCTATGAAAAGCCAGCTCACATTTACTCCTGAGGTGCTGACCTGTTGCACCCTCTACAACCACTCTGATTATTGTTATTTGACCCTGCTGGTCATCTATGAACATTTGAACATCTTGGTCATGTTCTGTTATAATCTCCACCTGGCACAGCCAGAAGAGGACTGGCCACCCCTCATAGCCTGGTTCCTCTCTAGATTTCTTCCTTGGTTCTGGCCTTTCTAGGGAGTTTTTCCTAGCCATCGTGCTTCAACACCTGCATTGCTTGCTGTTTGTGGTTTTAGGCTGGGTTTTTGTACAGCAGTTTGTGACTTTTTGATCAGCTGATGTAAGAAATAAATACACTTGATTTGATTGGATTTGAAGGATCACCTTCAGTGTTCAGTTGTCTCCACCAAGTCTGTCCCCAAACAATTTGATTTGCTGGTTTTAAGCATTAAACTTTCAAATAGCTCTTTGTTGACTGTTGCTGGGTGCCATCGTCCTCCATCAGCACCGGCCTGTACCCTACCTGCCCTAAGCTCTCTCCTGACCCCTTACACTAAGTCTGAATTTGTCTTGCTTGGTGACCTAAATTGGGACATGCTTAAACCAGCTGACCAAGTCCTGTAGCAATGGGACTCCCTAAATCTTTCTTAAATTATTACCAATCCCACAAGGTGTGACTCCAAACCCCCAGAAAAGGCTGCTCTTCTCGATGCTATCCTCACAAATAATCCTGATAGGTATCAGTCTGGTGTTTTCTGTAATGACCTTAGTGATCACTGGTTTACAGCCTGTGTTCGTAATGGCTGCTCAGTGAAACGACCTCTACTGATTTGTCATAGACGCTTGCTAAAACACTTTAATGAGCAAGCCTTCCTTCATGAACTGGCCTCTGTAAAATGGTATAGAATTAGCTTGATCCACTCTGTCGGAGACACTTGGACCTTTTCTTTCTGATATTTACAGTGGTATTGTTAACAAACACGCCCACATAAAGAAAATGAGAATTAAAAACAGGTTCAGCCCCTGGTTCGGCCGTGATCTTGTAGAGTTACTCCACCTCAAGAATTGCATTTGTCAAAAGGCTCGGCACACGCATACTCAGGCTGACTGGCTCTCGTTCAGGCAAATGGGAAAGAAGTGCACTCAGGCTATCCGGGAAGGCCAATGTTAGTTACTTTAAGGAGCAGTTCTCTCTCTGTGGGTCCAACCCCAAGAAGTTCTGGAAAACGTTTAAAGACCTGGAGAATAAACTCTCCTCCTCACAGCTGCCCATGTCCCTTAATGTTGATGATGTGGTTGTTACTGACAAGAAGCACATGGCTGAGCTCTTAAATCACCACTTCATTAAGTCAGGATTCCAATTTGACTCAGCCATGCCTCCTTGCCCGTCCAACATTTCCTCATCTCCCACCCCTTCTAATGTGACTATTGTGGCGGCTGAATCAGAATTAGTTGTGTAACATAGATAATTAAGATGTTTTATTTGCATAATATGCTTATGTGAGATACTTGTCATTAGAATGTATCCTTTTGGACTACAGTGTTGGCAGTTGCACTTTTCCCTAAGCTGGGGCTCAGTCACTTGGGGCCCAGAGAGGGGAGAGGTCAGGCTTGTCTTTCACATGTCCCTGGTGCTATGCAGAATATCAGAAAGGAAAGAGAACAGAATGGAACATTGTCATATGTGAATGTGTCTTTACCTATTCTTAAACCATGTGAAGGGATGGCATGATTAATGGGGAACCATTTACCTGTCTCCACAATGTCTGTGCACCAGTCAATTCCCTCCTTTTCCCATTGGTGAGAGGTGTATGGCAGTGTCTGGAAACATTGTATGTCCTCTCTGATCTTACACTTATCCTGGGACAGTGTATGACATAGAGGCTCACTACGCTCAGTGATCTTGTCCAGGAGTGGGGTCAAGAGGGGGTTTACTTGAGATGGGAGTATCTAGAGTTGATAATTGATATACAGTGCCTTGCGAAAGTATTCGGCCCCCTTGAACTTTGCGACCTTTTGCCACATTTCAGGCTTCAAACATAAAGATATAAAACTGTATTTTTTTGTGAAGAATCAACAACAAGTGGGACACAATCATGAAGTGGAATGACATTTATTGGATATTTCAAACTTTTTTAACAAATCAAAAACTGAAATATTGGGCGGCAAAATTATTCAGCCCCCTTAAGTTAATACTTTGTAGCGCCACCTTTTGCTGCGATTACAGCTGTAAGTCGCTTTGGGTATGTCTCTATCAGTTTTGCACATTGAGAGACTGAATTTTTTTTCCCATTCCTCCTTGCAAAACAGCTCGAGCTCAGTGAGGTTGGATGGAGAGCATTTGTGAACAGCAATTTTCAGTTCTTTCCACAGATTCTTGATTGGATTCAGGTCTGGACTTTGACTTGGCCATTCTAACACCTGGATATGTTTATTTTTTAACCATTCCATTGTAGATTTTGCTTTATGTTTTGGATCATTGTCTTGTTGGAAGACAAATCTCCGTCCCAGTCTCAGGTCTTTTGCAGACTCCATCAGGTTTTCTTCCAGAATGGTCCTGTATTTGGCTCCATCCATCTTCCCATCAATTTTAACCATCTTCCCTGTCCCTGCTGAAGAAAAGCAGGCCCAAACCATGATGCTGCCACCACCATGTTTGACAGTGGGGATGGTGTTCAGGGTGATGAGCTGTGTTGCTTTTACTCCAAACATAACGTTTTGCATTGTTGCCAAAAAGTTCAATTTTGGTTTCATCTGACCAGAGCACCTTCTTCCACATGTTTGGTGTGTCTCCCAGGTGGCTTGTGGCAAACTTTAAACAACACTTTTTATGGATATCTTTAAGAAATGGCTTTCTTCTTGCCACTCTTCCATAAAGGCCAGATTTGTGCAATATACGACTGATTGTTGTCCTATGGACAGAGTCTCCCACCTCAGCTGTAGATCTCTGCAATTCATCCAGAGTGATCATGGGCCTCTTGGCTGCATCTCTGATCAGTCTTCTCCTTGTATGAGCTGAAAGTTTAGAGGGACGGCCAGGTCTTGGTAGATTTGCAGTGGTCTGATACTCCTTCCATTTCAATATTATCGCTTCCACAGTGCTCCTTGGGATGTTTAAAGCTTGGGAAATCTTTTTGTATCCAAATCCGGCTTTAAACTTCTTCACAACAGTATCTCGGACCTGCCTGGTGTGTTCCTTGTTCTTCATGATGCTCTCTGCACTTTTAACGGACCTCTGAGACTATCACAGTGCAGGTGCATTTATACGGAGACTTGATTACACACAGGTGGATTGTATTTATCATCATTAGTCATTTAGGTCAACATTGGATCATTCAGAGATCCTCACTGAACTTCTGGAGAGAGTTTGCTGCACTGAAAGTAAAGGGGCTGAATAATTTTGCACGCCCAATTTTTCAGTTTTTGATTTGTTAAAAAAGTTTGAAATATCCAATAAATGTCGTTCCACTTCATGATTGTGTCCCACTTGTTGTTGATTCTTCACAAAAAAATACAGTTTTATATCTTTATGTTTGAAGCCTGAAATGTGGCAAAAGGTCGCAAAGTTCAAGGGGGCCGACTACTTTCGCAAGGCACTGTATGCCATTGGATGAGTTGGTGTTTTTGTACTATGAAGTACCAGGAACGAGATTAGAACCTCATCTGAGGGACCAAACTGAACGATAATTTATAGTAAATGTAATCTGGCTAAGGGATACTCCTTTCTCATGAAAAAGTATTTATTTGTGAAGAGTTCCTAAGATCTGTGGTTCGTCATGTAAGTTGAGAGGGGTGTATCTTGGCTATAAAAGATCTTTGTACCTTTCTGTTGGTACTTTGTCAATGGTTCATCAGAGATAGTGCATCATTGAAAGTCAAAAAGGCTATTGCAAAGCTTATTATTAAAAAATATGTAGTTTAGATATAACTCTGACTGGTGTGTGAAGTTTGTAGCTCTCTCCTCATTTGGTAAAGCAGAAATATCCCACCACACTATCCCCGATGCTTCTACCGTTTTTTCCCCTTGCCCCGCTACAAAGTTTCTCTGCAGGCAGTCACTGGGTCCGAGGTCCTAAAGGAGCTCCTTAAACTTGCCCCCCAAAAAACATCTGGGTCAGAAGGTTTAGATCCTTTCTTCTTTATGGATGCTGCTCCTATCATCGCCAAGCCTGTTTCTCCTTTCTGGGGAGGTTCCCATTGCTTGCAAGGCACCCATGGTTGGTCCTTTATTTTATTTCGTCCTTTTTATTTCAGAGTTCTGTCCTACTATCCAGGTCTGTACCCAAACAATTTGAACTTCTACTTTTAAAAATCCAACTCGCTAAAAACAAGTCTCTCACCGTTGCCACCTGCTATAGACCACCCTCTGCCCCCAGCTGTGCTCTGGACACCATATGTGAACTGATTGCCCCCCATATATCTTCAGAGCTCGTGCTGCTAGGCGACCTGAACTGGAACATGCTTAACACCCCAGCCATCCTACAATCTAAGCTTGTCATCAAGTTATCAATGAACCTACCAGGTACCACCCCAAAGTAGTAAACACGGGCACTCTCATAGATATCATCCTAACCAACTTGCCCTCTGAATACACCTCTGCTGTTTTCAACCAAGATCTCAGCGATCATTGCCCCATTGCCTGCATCCGTAATGGGTCAGCGGTCAAACCACCTCCACTCATCACTGTCAAACACTCCTGAAACACTTCAGCAAGTAGGCCTTTCTAATCGACCTGGCCGGGGTATCCAGGAAGGATATTGATGTCATCCCGTCAGTAGAGGGATGCCTTCCTCACCATCTTAAATAAGCATGCCCCATTCAAGAGATGTTGAACCAGGAACATATATAGCCCTTGGTTCTCTCCAGACCTGACTGCCCTTAACCAACACAAAAACATCTTATGGCGTTCTGCATTAGCATTGAACAGCCCCCATCATATGCAACTTTTCAGGGAATCTAGAAACCAATATACACAGGCCGTTAGAAAAGCCAAGGCTAGCTTTTTCAAGCAGAAATTTGCTTCCTGCAACACAAACTCAAAAAAGTTCTGGGACACTGTAAAGAATAAGAACCTCCTCCCAGCTGCCAACTGCACTGAGGATAGGAAACACTGTCACCACCGATAAATCCACTATAATTGAGAATTTCAATAAGCATTTTTCTAAGGCTGGCCATGCTTTCCACCTGGCTACCCCTACCCCGGTCAACAGCACTGCACCCCCCACAGCAACTCGCCCAAGCCTTCCTCATTTCTCCTTCTCCCAAAACCAGTCAGCCGATGTTCTGAAAGAGCTGCAAAATCTGGACCCCAACAAATCAGCCGGGCTAGACAATCTGGACCCTTTCTTTATATGCAGAAATTGTTGCCACCCCTATTACTAGCCTGTTCAACCTCTCTTTCGTGTCGTCTGAGATTCCCAAAGATTGGAAAGCAGCTGCGGTCATCCCCCTCTTCAAAGGGGGGGACACTCTTGACCCAAACTGCTACAGACCTATATCTATCCTACCCTGCCTTTCTAAGGTCTTTGAAAGCCAAGTCAACAAGCAGATCACCGACCATTTCGAATCCCACCATACCTTCTCCGCTATGCAATCTGGTTTCAGAGCTGGTCATGGGTGCACCTCAGCCACGCTCAAGGTCCTAAACAATATCTTAACCGACATTGACAATACTATGCAATACTACTCTCCTTCCAGTTCTCTGCTGCCAATGACTGGAACGAACTACAAACATCTCTGAAACTGGAAACACTTATCTCCCTCACCAGCTGTCAGAGCAGCTCACAGATTACTGCACTTGTACATAGCCCATCTATAATTTAGCCCAAACAACTACCTCTCCCCCTACTGTATTTATTTATTTATTTTGCTCCTTTGTACCCCGTTATTTCTATCTCTACCTTGCACATTCTTCCACTGCAAATCTACCATTCCAGTGTTTTACTTGCTATATTGTATTTACTTCGCCACCATGGCCTTTTTTGCCTTTACCTCCCTTATCTCACCTCACTTGCTCACATTGTATATAGACTTATTTTTCTACTGTATTATTGACTGTTTGTTTATTCCATGTGTAACTCTGTGTTGTTGTATGTGTCGAACTGCTTTGCTTTATCTTGGCCAGGTCGCAATCGTAAATGAGAACTTGTTCTCAACTTGCTTTCCTGGTTAAATAAAGGTGAAATAAAAAAATACAAAATAAATACATTTAAAGGGGGAGATCAAGCCGATCCTTACTGCCCTATTTCTATTTTGCCCTGTTTATCAAAAGTGTTGTAAAAACTTGTCAACAATCAATTGACTGGCTTTCTTGATCTCTATAGTATTCTCTCGGGTATGCAATCTGGTTTCCGCTCAGGTTATGGATGTGTCCCTGCAACCTTAAAAGTCCTCAATGATGTCACCATTGCCCATGATTCTAAGCAATGCTGTGCTGCTATTTTTATTGATTTGGCCAAAGCTTTTGACCCGGTAGACCATTCCACCATTTATGCAGCATAAATACTGGAGGCTGAGACAGGAGGGGTCAGGAGACACTGGACCCATCCGAGGACACCCCCGGACAGGGCCAAACAGGAAGGATATAACCCCACCCACTTTGCCAAAGCACAGCCCCCACACCACTTTGAGGGATATCTTCAACCACCAACTTACCATCCTGAGACAGGGCCGAGTATAGCCCACAAAGATCTCCGTCATGGCACAACCCAAGGGGGGGCGCCAACCCAGACAGGATGACCACATCAGTGAATCAACCCACTCAGGTGACGCACCCCTTCCAGGGACGGCATGAGAGAGCCCCAGTAAGCCAGTGACTCAGCCCCTGTAATAGGGTTAGAGGCAGAGAATCCCAGTGGAAAGAGGGGAACAGGCCAGGCAGAGACAGCAAGGGCGGTTTGTTGCTCCAGAGCCTTTCCGTTCACCTTCCCACTCCTGGGCTAGACTACACTCAATCATATGACCCACTGAAGAGATGAGTCTTCAGTAAAGACTTAAAGGTTGAGACCGAGTTTGCGTCTCTGACATGGGTAGGCAGACCGTTCCATAAAAATGGAGCTCTGTAGGAGAAAGCCCAGCCTCCAGCTGTTTGCTTAGAAATTCTAGGGACAATTAGGAGGCCTGCGTCTTGTGACCGTAGCGTACGTGTAGGTATGTACGGCAGGACCAAATCAGAGAGATAGGTAGGAGCAAGCCCATTTAATGCTTTGTAGGTTAGCAGTAAAACCTTGAAATCAGCCCTTGCTTTGACAGGAAGCCAGTGTAGAGAGGCTAGCACTGGAGTAATATGATTAAAAAAATTGGTCAAGATTCTAGCAGTCGTATTTAGCACCAACTGAAGTTTATTTAGTGCTTTATCCGGGTAGCCGGAAAGTAGAGCATTGCAGTAGTCTAACCTAGAAGTGACAAAAGAATGGATGAATTTTTCTGCATCATTTTTGGATGCAAATTTTTGGCCCACAAGAATGATTCCATTCTTGTGGGCCAGAGTATTGGTGTCTCTGAGGGATCTTTGGACTGGTTTGCTAACTACCACACTCAAAGAGTGTATAAACTCAGAGCATCTGCTGTCTCAGCCACTGCCTGTCACCAAGGGAGTACACCAAGGTTTGATCCTAGGCCCCACACTCTTCAGTAGGAAGGTCTCTCATCCATTTATATGCAGATGATACAGTCTAATACCCAGCTGGCCACTCCCCGGATTTTGTGTTAAATGCTCTACAACAAAGCTTTCTTAGTGTCCAGCAAACTTTCTCTACCCTTAACCTGGTTCGGAACACCTCCAAAACAAAGGTCATGTGGTTTGGTAAGAAGAATGCCCCTCTTCCCACAAGTGTTATTACTACCTCTGAGGGTTTAGAGCTTGAGGTAGTCACCTCATACAAGTACTTGGGAGTATGGCTAGATGGTACACTGTCCTCTCAGCACATATCAAAGCTACAGGCTAAAGTTAAATCTAGATTTGGGTTCCTCTATCGTAAATCGCTCCTCTTTCACCCCAGCTGCCAAACTAACCCTGATTCAGATGACTATCCTACCCATGCTAGATTACAGAGACTTAATTTATATCGGCAGGTAAGGTTGCTCTCGAGCTAGATGTTCTTTGCCATTCTGCCTTCAGATTTGCCACCAATGCTCCTTATAGGACACATCACTGCACGCTATACTCCTCTGTAAACTGGTCATTTCTGAATAACCTGTCGCAAGACCCACGGCTTATTTATAAAAACCCTCTTAGGCCTCACTCTCCCCTATCTGAGATATCTACTGCAGCCCTCATAATCCACATACAACACCGTTCTGCCAGTCATATTCTGTTAAAAGGTCCCCAAAGCACCAAATCATTAAAATCCAGACAGAAAATATTTACACAAGAAGCAATCTAATATCACACAGTCAAACTCTCAGTCATTTAGTAAATTCACCATTCTCACTGTACCATGTTTTGTGCTGCTACCATGTTGTATTTCTACCTTGTTGTTGTTATGTTGTGTTGCTACCATACAGTGTTGTCATGTGTTGCTGCCTTGCTATGTTGTTGTCTTTAGGTCTCTCTTTATGTAGTGTTGTCTCTCTTGTTGTGATGTGTGTTTTGTCCTTTATCTATATTGTACAATGTGTTTTATTTTTTAATCCCAGGCCCCGCAGAAGGCCTTTTGCTTTTTGGCAGGCCGTCATTGTAAATACGAATTGCCTAGTTAAAAAAAGGTTTAAAAAATAAATAAATTAGGATTCATGCTCAGAAGATGTTTGTACTGTTTGGGTCAACCTATAAAAAATATGTACTTTAAGTGTAACTCTGACTGGTGTGTAGTTTGTAACTCTCCTCATTTGGTAAAGCAGAAAAATGCCACCACAGTGAATAGACATTTTCATTGATGAAATATAGCAAGCCAAGGCACAGATCATCTCTTACCCACGCTCACCTCTCAGCAATCCTGATCATAGCGACGTCAGAAACTACACCTGACTTCACTGCTCTAGTCAATGCCCATCAGAGACTTCACTCCTCACACTGATTGAGTAGTTTAAATGTAATGTTGAGCTCTCTCTCTTTCTTCTGTTTTCATGCATATCCATTAACAAGAGTTCTGTCCGTGGTGCTGAATGCACAGCGTACTTTTCCCTCTGTGTAGTTCAATGCATGTTTAATAATGAAAATACCTACCGAAAGGAGAACATGGATGAGGTTTATTTCTGTGCATGTTAAAAAGAGTAAAATAAGTAGCATGATTTACAGTAGATATATCTGTCACAGTCATACACATGATGTATAATCCTGTATTATGATTCTGGCCCGCAATGTCAAAAATATATTCTAATGTGGCCCTCCATGGAAAATAATTGTCCAGGCCTGTTCTAGATTATTTGCACATGTACCCTAAAAGGTGACGAACAGTACCATGTGAGCTCATATGTGTATGATTTTTTTAAAGTACCCCAGGGAACATTACTGGACCCTAACTGTACTGTACACCTTTTTCCTGAGAGTGTGTACAAGTATTGGGTGTTAGTCTGTAAAAGTATTTTTTAACACTAGAGCTACTATTGTTGTCAAAATCTGCCCAGTCTCTTCTCTCTTCTCTCCCTCCTACCGTCTCTCCCTCCCTCCCTCCTTCCTTCCTCCCTCCTTATTTCAGGAGGTTTCATTAAGGTCCTGTGAGATCAGAGATCAGCGTCTATACTGTCATCCTCCCAAAAAGCCTCTCAGTCTCTCTATCCACCTGCTGGGCTGCTTGGCTGGGTCTGGGCCTCACTTTCATTAACTATAGGGCCAAACTACCGTGTGTGTGTGTGTGTGTGTGTGTGTGTGTGTGTGTGTGTGTGTGTGTGTGTGTGTGTGTGTGTGTGTGTGTGTGTGTGTGTGTGTGTGTGTGTGTGTGTGTGTGTGTGTGTGTGTGTGTGTGTGTATGTGCATGTGTGCGGTCTTTATACACTAAACACTCCTAGAACGGGTGAATCGCCCTCGGACTTCTCTGGAGTAATAGAGAAAGCGGTAAGGTGTGTGTATGTGTGTGTCCCACTGCCCCCTCTCTCTTAAATAAAGTGTATTTGGGAGTGAAAGCTGAGGGAGATAGCTATGCTCACTTCCGATTGCCAGATAAATAGCACTTATCCAAAGTGCTGCCCCACACATAGGCCGCCATAGGGGAGCCCGCCCTGGCAACCTTGGGGGGTTGAACCCAATCTCTTTACTGTAGTGAGAACACAAGGAGAATGGACTTTGTTAGGGTGGGTTACAGGCACACGCACACAAACACACACTAGGTCCCTTTAGCATTATTCATTCTCTCTCACTAAAGAACACTTCTCTTTGTCCTTGTGTTAGGCTATACTATATGTAAGACAGAATGTCTCCAGTATTTTATATTTAACTATGCAAGTCAATTAAGAACAAAGTCTTCCTTACAATGACAGCCTAGTAACTGCCTTGTTGAGGGGTAGAACAACAGACTTTTACCCTTTCAGCTCAGGGATTTGAACAGCGTTTCTGGCCCAACGCTCTAACCACCAGGCTACCTGCTGCCCCTACCACCCCTCCCTTGTCACAACACAATTGATTAGCTCATACGCATTAAGAAGGAAAGAAATTCCATAAATTAACATGCACACCTGTTAATTGAAATGCATTCCATGTATATTTTTTCTTTATTTAACTAGGCAAGTCAGTTAAGAACAAATTCTTATTTTCAATGACGGCCTAGGAACACACACCATGAGCCTGTTCAGGGACAGAACAACAGATTCATACCTTGTCAGCTCGGGGATTTGAACTTGCAACCTTCCACTTCCTAGTCCAACACTCTAACCACTAGGCTACCCTGCCTCCCCATTTCACAAAACAGGTTGAGAGAATGCCAAGTGTGTGCAAAGCTGTAATCAAGGTAAAGATTTGTTAAACACTGTTTCGGTTACTACTTGATTTTTTCACGTGTTATTTCATAGTTTTGATGTCTGAGCAGGTGTGTCCAAACCTTTGACCGGTACTGTATGTTAATAATAACATTAGTCGGATCATTATGTTGTCCTGACGACCCAGATTCTAACGGCATATCATTTACATATGTTACATACTTAAACCACATGCCCCATTGGCCACCCTTGACTTTGTCTGACACATGGAGTACCTAACAGACTAGAACATGTTGATCTCGTGTGCTTGTGTTGAAAACGTCAGCAGTAGTCTCTTTGTTACTTCAAACAACATTCAGCTCAGAAGAATGCCAGGATTCAAGCAAAGGCGCATTGTCGCTAAGCGTAGATTAACGGTAAACCTAATGGAGGTCGGCTCAAGCATGAATTACCTTTAAAAGGTCAAGTGCGGTGCGATTGTCGACAATCCACCTTTGATTGAATCCTGGCCTAAATCATTCATAGCATTCATTGCGTCATATCCCACACAGATTCCGAATGTTCCCTAACCAGTGTTTCGACAGACAACTGTAACTTGAGTGAGGAGAGGCCTGGTTAGTGTCAGCTTTAACACTACAGTAGCTAAACATCCCTCTATGAGACATTGTTTTATACAATTCTCATTAATTCTATCATTAGAAAGTGTGTGTGTGGTTGAGGGGGGAGCATACCAGTTTCCTGTGTCACGCCAAATTAGGTCCCCCGTGGTGGTAATCCCATTAGGCCTGTTGAATTGGCTAATGGGGGAACTAATGGGGGAGCTATCAGGAGACATTAATCGGCCATGACACCACTCCTAGTGTTAATTACCAAACTAGCCTAACTAAATGTGTTTGGGAATGCTGCTGCGGCACTGGAGAAGGAAGAGGTCCTTACTGAGTGTGTGTGTGTGGGGGGGGAGGTTATTGGGGAGGAGAGACGGTTGGCGGTCTGACGGACGCTCGCGTGAAATCATCTCCCATCATCGCTTTCATCATCAGAGCAATTGACTGGAGTTTGTGTGTGTATGTGTGGCTTAATTAGCTAGCGATTGGTATGCACGCGCCGTGACTGCGGGGAAGGAGTTAATTGGAGGCCAATTCAAACGCTGACACACTTTGAACGTTTTCCGATCGGATTTATCAGATGAAGAAGTCATAATGTCCCTCCAACGTAACACAATATGGTTTTAATGCATTTTCATGGCTAGGAAAACCTTGGAAACCAGTAATCACTTTTTTACTATGCCATTGAGTATCATAAAACAGTATTTTTGAAATACAAATAATATCTATACTGGCTATCTATTTTATAGTGTCACACCCAAAAGAAACACCTGCAATATCTGGGTTGAGTGGCCATGTTTGTTACCTGTGCGTTCATTCCGGTTAACCCAGAAGTAAAATCTTGCGTAATAGTTCACTTCTGGCTCTATACGTGATAGAAATTGATAGTTCTGGCAAAAACCAAGTCCTTACCCACGCAAAAGGAAACTCACAGACAAAGCCCCAACCGCCTTCCAATCCGTATGGGCACACGCCCAAAGCACTCAAGGCGAAACAGTTTAAGCACCGCCGTTTGCCTAATCCTGGTACATTTAAATAACCAGCGATGAAAACCCCCAAAAAACTGAGCTAATGCTTTATCTCACACATCCCATTCAGTCCCAACAGATCCTTCAGCCTACATGCAGAATGTGCCCACGAGAGATTCACCCGTGTGTCAAACAGGAAGTACGGCAGTGTTTGTAATTTGTTACCTGTGGGTTAAACAGGAGGTAGGGATGTCCATTGCGGTTGTCTGCAGAGCCAGGTTCTCCTCCTGGCTTCTAGGAGACACTGCACAGAAGAGCAGGCCGTCGGATGCTCCTGCTGTAACAGGAGAACTAGAGGAGGGAAGTGGAGAAAGGAAAAAATAAGGAGACGAGTGTGTGAAAACCTACTGTATGAGATAAAAGGAAGACATTTTGTGAGTGTGTAGAAGGTCCCAGTGGACGCCGTACACACTGCTCTCTAGATCCCACCTAAACCCGCCCTGTGTGTGTGTGTATATATGCGTACGCCTCCCAAACCCACTTCCCCTGAACTCTCATGTATGGCCTCAAGTCAGGATCAAACCTCTCGTTTTCAAGCCCCAACACCATTCCCCAGCTGTTTATTCATGTCTCCATTGGAGTGTGTGTGCGTGCGGCGCGCGCGTGCGTGCGTACGTGTGTCTGTGTGTTCAGCCTAACGTCTCCATTAGGACTCCGGGGTAGTGATGGATGCTCAGGTTAAACATCTCTTCTCGCCTAATCTCTGACTGGTCTCTGTGTGTTAATCTGATAATCTGTAGTTAATCTGAGGAGGTAGAACTGCAGCTCTCTAAGGCACGTCCAATTCCCTCGGAACTAACAGGAGACTCCCGGAAGACAACTCTATCGCTCTCCATCTCTCTCTTTCCTTCCGTATCCATCCCTTTATCCCTGCTTTAGATCCCAAACTTGGATACAGGGAACACCCTCGGAATTCTGAGCTTGGTCTCTTTGGGAATGTTATCAGTGTGGGAATTTCAGAAGAACTGGAAGACCTATAATGAGTTGTGACGTTAAACACAATGTGGTGGGAATTCAGAAACGCCTCAAATAGAAAATCTAGAAATAGTTTTTATTTTATCTAACCAGGCAAGTCAGTTAAGAAATTCTTATTTTCAATGACAGCCTAGGAACAGTGGGTTTAACTACCTGTTCAGGGGCAGAACGACAGATTGGTACCTTGTCAGCTCGGGGGTTTGAACTTGCAACTTTCGGGTTACTAGTCCAACGCTCTAACCACTAGGCCACCCTAATCTAGAAATAGTACCAGTACAGTTGTGGCCAAAAGTTTTGAGAATGACACAAATATTGATTTTCACAAAGTCTGCTGCCTAAGTTTGTATGATGGCAATTTGTATATACTCCAGAATGTTATGACGAGTGATCAGATTTATTGCAATTAATTTCAAAGTCCCTCTTTGCCATGCAAATGAACTGAATCCCAAAAACCATTTCACTGTATTTCAGCCCTGCCACAAAAGGACCAGCTGACAGCATGTCAGTGATTCTCTCGTTAACACAGGTGTGAGTGTTGACGAGGACAAGGCTGGAGATAACTCTGTCATGCTGATTGAGTTTGAATAACAGACTGGAAGCCTCAAAAAGAGGGTGGTGCTTGGAACCATTGTTCTACCTCTGTCAAACATGGTTACCTGCAAGGAAACATGTGCCGTCATCATTGCTTTGCACAAAAAGGGCTTCACAGGCAAAGATATTGCTGCCAGTAAGATTTACCATTTATCGGATCATCAAGAACTTCAAGGAGAGCAGTTCAATTGTTGTGAAGAAGGCTTCAGGGAGTCCAAGAAAGTCCAGCAAGTGCCAGGACCGTCTCCTAAAGTTGATTCAGCTGTGGGAACGGGGCACCACCAGTACAGAGCTTGCTCAGGAATGGCAGCAGGCAGGTGTGAGTGCATCTGCACGCACAGTGAGGCGAAGGCTTTTGGTGGATGGCCTGGTGTCAAGAAGGGCAACAAAAAAGCCACTTCTCTCCAGGAAAAACATCAGGGACAGACTGATATTCTCCAAAAAGTACAGGGATTGGACTGCTGAGGACTGGGGTAAAGTCATTTTCTATGATGAATCCCCTTTCCGATTGTTTGGGGCATCCGGAAAAAAGCTTGTCCGGAGAAGACAAGGTGAGCACTACCATCAGTCCTGTGTCATTCCAACAGTAAAGCATCCTGAGACCATTCATGTGTGGGGGTGCTTCTCAGCCAAGGAGTGGGCTCACTCTGCCTAAAAACACAGCCATGAATAAAGAATGGTGCCAACACATCCTCCGAGAGCAACTTCTCCCAACCATCCAGGAACAGTTTAGTGACGAACAATGACTTTTCCAGCATGATGGAGCACCTTGCCATAAGACAAAAGTGATAACTAGGTGGCTCGAGGAACAAAACATCGATATTTTGGGTCCGTGGCCAGGAAACTCCCCAGACCTTAATCCCATTGAGAACCTCAAGAAGCGGGTGGAGAAACAAACCCCCACAAATTTGGACAAACTCCAAGCATCGATTATGCAAGAATGGGCTGCCATCAGTCAGGATGTGGCCCAGAAGTTAATTGACAGCATGCCAGGGCAGATTGCAGAGGTCTTGAAAAAGTGTCAACAATGCAATTATTGAGTCTATGCATCAACTTCATGTAATTGTCAATAAAAGCCTTTGACACTTATGAAATGCTTGTAATTATACATCAGTATTCCATAGTAATATCTGACAAAAATATCTAAAGACACTGAAGCAGCAGACTTTGTGGAAATTAATATTTGTGTCATTCTCAAAACTTTTGGCCACGACTGTACATCTGTCTAGTAACAGGCAGTCTAGTGTATTTTCACAGCGTCAACTGCTGACTTGAAACATGCATACTGTATGTCACATGTTTCACACGTTTCATCCTCCTCTGGGACCTTGACATCAGCGAGACGAGGGGGGCATGAGAGATATGTGACGTGAAGTTAACCCACTTTAACCTCTTTCTCTCTCTCTCCTATCTGTATCTCTTTCTCTCAATCTCACTCTCTCTTGCCATCTCTCAATCGCCTCTCTCTCTCTCAATCTCACTCTCTCTCGCCATCTCTCACTCTCTCTCTCTCTCTCTCTCTGACATTAAGAGAAGAAAGTGTGTGCTCTTAGTACAAGAGCCTTTCATGGGAGGAATAGTGTACCTTCTCTTACGTTCTCAGTGTCAGAGCAACCTGACCACATACTGTACCTACTCTAAGCCCTTTTAGCCCTAGATACACAAATCAGAGACTTGAGGGAGACGATACAAGACAACAAATGTTTACAAGCAATTTAAGAAAAGTAACTTGCAAAATACGATCATGAAAAACAAACACATTTCTCATGTTTTAATGATCATAGAATATTCTCAGAACGTCTGGCTAAAACCCTTACAGGGACGTAATGAGAAGGTCTAATGTCCTTCGGACGTCCCCTGCTGGCTGAGTCACATGCACAGATGCAGACATGCCTGTTTCAATGTTGTAGACTGACTGACTGATGATTCCAACTCATGTGGAGATCATTTGTTTTAATAAGGATTTCCGATGCTATCTGCAACTCAATTATAGATATCATAAGTGGTATTTATTACATGTACAGTGTATTATCATCACGGAACAGTCAGAGATGAAAAATAACTTGCCACGCTTCGCAACACAACGCGTCATTCAAACCCTTTCCACCACCTCCAACACAAAAACAAACGCACACACATTGTCTAAGTAGAATCCATCCTCCTATATCCTTGGTCTTTTGTTGAGTGGATT
This sequence comes from Oncorhynchus kisutch, assembly GCF_002021735.2. Classification (NCBI taxonomy): domain Eukaryota; kingdom Metazoa; phylum Chordata; class Actinopteri; order Salmoniformes; family Salmonidae; genus Oncorhynchus; species Oncorhynchus kisutch. The sequence continues at coordinate 35,786,724 of NC_034187.2, forward strand.
TCTATTTGTCATGCCACCAAACAAACAGGTTTTTCCTGGCATAATCTAGTCAGAACATCCTGCGGATCACTCCAGTCATGTTAGCGTGGCGCTAGCATTAATCAGCCCAGCCGTATTAATGAGAGCGCGGCTAGCGCTAATTACCGCCATAGATTCTGAAGCAGCCCATTAAATATACAAATGACAGAGTTAAAGAGCCCAGCCTCTCCTGATTAATCTTTAAATGGAGAAAAACTAATGATGTCTGTAAAGTTTTCCCTCCACTTTGCCTCCGCGCTGCAATCAATCAAATTAATTAAGGAAAATAATTTGCTATCATTTACATTTCCTCCGCGTTACGATAAGCAATGTGTGCATAGAGCAGGATAAATTCTTCTTCTTTCTTTCACGCCATTTTTGATTTAGTTGATTTCAGTGTGGCAAAAACCTCTTGATTTGACTGGTAACAAAACAGATTCCAGTCTGAAAACAGATTTATTAATCTTCCTTTTACGAAAGGGATAGGCCTAGTTTTTTTAGATGTATAAAAAAAACATCTCAAAATGGATGAATCCATTATGGAAACATGCAGTTATTCATCTCTCAGGCATTGATTTCATAGCGGAAAAGCTTCCTTGATTGGAGCCCAGATTTAGCATAAAGCACATTGACCTCTCAAAGACAAGTGGCATCCACTCGACTCCATATTCCCTGAAAATGCAAGAATACAGAAACTAAATGAACAAATTATGGAAACGTGAACGTTATCACGAACATCTAATTATTAATATTCTAAAATATATTCTAGAATAGTGCATTACGTTGTTGGGGAGATGATGATGATGATGAGTGATTTCAGACAGAAAGCCCATCAGGCTGCAGTAAAGCATTGATGAGTTCCACTGATCAATCTGCCGTACAGACGGTGCATTTTCAACCTATTTATCTTTGATTTGTTTGGTGCTGCGTGTGCCTCAGATATAATTGGATGTAGGGGATGAGGTTAATATTGATTGTGTAAAAGAATGGTTATGGCAAAAACACAATGATAGTGAATGCATCCGGTAGATGCCAATGATATGATCCATTACCCTCTATGTGTCTACGTCTAAGTATTTTATCAGAGCCAGTAAAGACGCAAGGCTATATTCTATCACTCCGCACACCTTGACAGGACATAGAGAAGCAATTCTCAAAACTACTGTATTTCAACGTCCCTCTGCTCTCCAGTCTACAGCAACATGGTAGTCGTTATTTATGATTGTCCATCTCCTTGGAACACATCCACGTTACTGAATACCCTGAGAGCATGGAGTCTACCCCGTAGCTGTGTGGAGAAGTAACCCCAAACCGAGCTAATCTGGGAGTGTGTGAAGTGATTGTTCTGGTTTGTGCCTCCTTCATTAGGGAGGGTGTGTGTATGCACTCGTGTGTGTGTATACACTTGTGCGCGCACGCGAGTGTTTGTGCTGGGTTTGTGTGTGCTCGCTTTTGTCTCTGTGTGTGTGTGTGTGTGTGTGTGTGTGTGTGTGTGTGTGTGTGTGTGGGATGGCGTGGGGCCCAAGGACGATCCTCCTTCTCTGACTGCGGCCATTGATCAATTAGCGGCAGCAGGACTGAAGCCTGGGCCTGATTTATAAAGATTTATCCCGCGTCATTATTTAAGGAGAAAAGGGGAAATAGCTGCTAGATGGTAATAGAGTTAAAGGGCAGACGGGCGTGCGTCTCCACACCAGGCAAGGGCAGCCGGGTCTACCATTAGTTAACTTTACTTTAGTATCATATCACATGTAGGCTGGTGATGTGGTACAATCCAGAGGGAGTAGGGAGTAATTGGCGGCTCTATTCATACAAATACAGACAGATTTCTCAGGTACACTGATTAAAAACAAGATGGTGAACGCGAGGTGCAATATTGAGCGCTGTGTTAAACACACACACACACACACACACACACACAGCCTGCTAGGGCGATACACCACAGAGATTCCAAAGTAAGAGGTGGCTAATGTCATTTCTATAAAGGCCAGGTTTCACTGTGAGTAAGGATTTGAGCATTTAAAGAAAAAAATAGATTTGTTAACAATATTATTCCAAATCCCTTCCTCTCGCATTTCCTCAAAATCGAAAGGAGGAAGTGAAAACACGTTAATAATCCTCTATGAAAGCTTTTCATTACTTTACCCTGTAGGCGCGAACCTGGATGCTTAAGAAGCGATTCCATTTGATTAGCATTAGGGCCAATTAAAACATATATAATACAATTTAAACAAATGGCCGACTGGGGATGTTTTGGTTGCGTTTGCAGATGAAGCAGAACATGTTTTGATTTGGAGCTCAGTTCTCCAATTATGTGAGTAAACAGTGGTGTAATTGTCCTCTGTCTCAGCGTGGATGTCATTTACTTAGCTGGGACTCTACCACAGAGACACTGTTACAGTCTGAACACATCGAGAGAAGCAGCAAACAAATGATAAGCCACAGTGAGCTCCAAAGGTATTGAAATGATACAATGACTATGAGGTTAAATTACAGACGGTCAGCTTAAAAAAATTAATAAGCATCCATATCGGGTGAACCGTTTAGAAATTACAGCAATTTCACAGCCGAACACATTGGGACAAATTCACTTATGTGTATTGATGTAGTCAAAAGTTAAGTGTTTGGTCCCATATTCATAGCACACAATGACCACATCAAGTTCGTGACTCTACAAACTTGTTGGATGCATTTGCTGTTTGTTTTGGTTGTGTTTCAGATTATTTTGTGCCCTATAGAAATGAATGGTAGATAATGTATTGTGTTATTTTGGAGTCACTTTTATTGTAAATAACAATAGAATACGTTTCTAAACACTTCTTCATTAATGTGGATGCTACCATGATTACAGGTGATCCTGAATGAATCGTGAACAATGGTGAATGATGCACAAATATCATACCCCCCCCCCAAAATGCGAACCTTGTAATGGTGAGAGGTTAGCCTGTCTTGGGGGTATGATATTTGTTTAGAAACACTTATTCAGAATAAAAGTGACTCCAAAATCGGTTCACCCGATATGGATGAAAATACCCTGAAATGAAAGCTGACAGTCTGCACTTTAACCTCATAGTTGTATCATTTCTCATCCAAAGTACTGGAGTACAGAGCCAAAACAACAACATGTGTCACTGCCCCAATACTTTTGGACCTCAGGTTAATATTTATATGTATAAGTGTTTTCTAATGTACATTATACATTTAGCGGTGCTCTGTGTGTGTGTGTGTGTGTGTGTGTGTGTGTGTGGGTGTGTGGGTGTGTGGGTGTGTGGGTGTGTGTGTGTGTGTGTGTGTGTGTGTGTGTGTGTGTGTGGTGTGTGTGTGTGTGTGTGTGTGTGTGTGTGTGTGTGTGTGTGTGTGTGTGTGTGTGTGTGTGTGTGTGTGTGTGTGTGTGTGTGTGGGTGGGTGGGTGTGTGTGTGTGTGTGTGTGTGTGTGTAAAATAATAATATATCATTTAGTGGGTGCTTATATTTGTCCTATTTCACACATGTACAAGTATGTATTAATAGACGTGTGAATTGGAAATGTGAGACACCCTCGTTGAGTGCGGTCACGGCCGGTGTCTGCCGTTATTGACGGCGACCCTGGAGCAATTAGTAAGTGCCTTGCTCAAGGGCACATCGACAAATTTCTCACATTGTTGACTCATGGATTCGAACTAGCAACCTTTTGGTTACTGGCCCAATGCACAATCGCTACCACCCATGTGTGTGTGCGTGCGTATGTGTGTGTGTGTGTGTGAAGTCACTATTGACTGATAGCATGTCACTGGTAGTAACCGTTGCCAGGGGACCTGGTCCCCCTGACAGTGGGGTCACAGGGGTCATAGAGAGAGAGGTCGGTTCTCTCCACCTGGTGATGTTCAGGTTCAAATGATAAAATTGAAGTTAGTTGTCCACTTAACAGCCTCTGATAAGGACACGCTCTATTAAAGCATTATAGACAAATAGACACGATACAAAGTGCAAGTATTACAATAAATATGTACACATACATATGAATACCTTTTACACAAAAACGTTAATCTCGATTCAGTTGTCGTGTTATTAGACAGACAGACAGACAGATAGGCAGACACAGACGTAGTAGAGGGGTGGGGGTCCGTGGGGCTGAGAGGAGAGAGACCTGCTGGACCTGGAGGGGAGGGAGACAGAGAGGGCAGAGAGAAGGCAGAGAGAGGAGATGATCCATTTCAGTGGGCCTTATTAGTCTGATAATAAAACAGATGAAATGAATAAACAAGTGCTGGAAATGGAGGGATATAAAACGTATCTATGTATTAGGAGTCACGCCAACACCATGAGTGTGCTGTGGTAATGGTCCCCACGTACGGTCCCCACGTGGGCTAGAGGAGTAAATTACGCAGAAGTAACGCACACACACACACACACACACACACACACACACACACACACACACACACACACACACACACACACACACACACACACACACACACACACACACACACACACACAGACAGACAGACAGACAGACAGACAGACAGACAGACAGACAGACAGACAGACAGACAGACAGACAGACAGACAGACAGACAGACAGACAGACAGACAGACAGACAGACAGACAGACAGACAGACAGACAGACAGACAGACAGGGCCTAATAAAGCTAGTAAATGAGAGTTTATACTTTTTTTCTTGTCTTCCCAGTCCAGGCACCGTAAATTAAAGGCAATCAATAACCATAGAGTCTATATAATAGAAAGTCTGATATAAAAATGATTCCCTCTTAATAGGATTTGTGTGAAGTCTCAGCGGAACGTTTATCTTTTATTCTGCCCTTTATTTCTGGATTCGGAACATACGCTTCAGAGATCTGGTAGTGATATGTGTGTTTGGTATAGAATCTGTGTGTAGGACAGTGGCTACAGAGTTTGGTTCGGTGGCTGGTTGCATTAAAACTTGTGTGATTTCCCCCTTCACTTTAATGTTCAAATTGACTGGGAAAGCAGAATGAAAATGGTCCGATTTGGGCAATCCATAGATATACAGCCAACACAATGTCCCTGGAATGATCTTCTGTTGGAGCCAGACGTTTCTCCCTGATTTCGTCCCTGTGATGTGTGTGTCTGTCCAACGTGAGTGCTCGGCACCTAATTGATGCGATGCTAATATGCTGTCATGCACTGTATTTAGTGGTTATCGAGTATGTGTGTGTCTGTGAGTGACTACTCCGCGATGCTAATACGCTGTCATTTATTTACTGCTAGGCTGCCACATCGGGGTTGATAAAAGCCACTTGGTCTCTCCTCCCCTCCTTTCCTCCCCTCTCTTCTCCCTCTCCACTCGATGACGCTCCGACAACAAGGTTAACAGTCCAACACTAAGGTTAATATTGCCTTCAACATGTTAATGAAGCAGCTAAATCACAGCAGAGCTCCCAGGGCAGACGCACGCACGCACACACACACACACACACACACACACACACACACACACACACACACACACACACACACACACACACACACACACACACACACACACACACACACACACACACACACACACACACACACACACACACACACACACACACACACACTACTGGGGAACAATTATCATACCTGGTGGAGTGTTTTGTGTTTTTACACTAGCTAACATCCTTTATGGGCCCTACAGGTCATCCCTGGTCTAAATGCACTGTAATACCGCGGTAATACCCTTCTCTAGAGGAGCACAATTATTGATTTACGCATAATTATCCCCAGGCTTCTTGAGGAGAGAAATATGCACGGCAGGGTTTACATCAATGTGCCGTGTGTGTGTGTGCGTTAGTTTGTGTGTGTGTGTTCGTGTGTGTAAGGGCTGGCTAAGCGTGTAGAGCAAGTCTTTATGGATGTAGGGTACATAAAACATTACCATCAGTGACTGATTAGCTGTTCACATTCCAACCTGATCAATACTATGAGGTAAGACTGGCTGGCGGAGTGCTGCAGGCTTTACACACATATGCATAGTACACACACACATACGCATAGCACGCACGCACGCACTCACATACACACATACACAGGCATCCTCCTTAATTTACTGCATAAAATACAGGCTTCACATTTACTTAAGGAACATTTCATCTGGTGAAAGTCCTTTAATAAACAGGGTTATTTTTTGTTGTTGTTACTTTCAGTCTCAATTATGTACCAAAAGTACTTGATGTGAGGGAGCCACAGAAAGATGGGGAGTGGGAGCAAAGAAGAGACGAAGCGAAGGAGCGAGGGGGGAGCAAAGTAGAGACGACGCTCACTCCTCTCGTCCTCCATCTGCCTGCCTATCCCAGAGTGCTTTGGGAGATGCCGAAATCATTTTATTTTCCATAACCATTTAGGCCGCTATTTCAGGCTCAGCTATTTACTGTTTACACACACACACACACACACACACACACACACACACACACACACACACACACACACACACACACACACACACACACACACACACACACACACACACACACACACACACACAAACCCCCAGCCCCATCCACTCCCTCTCTTAGACCTACTGCGTTCATGTCCTGTGCGCATGTGTATTTAGAGAATCTAATATAATTTGAGTGAGATAAAAGCGTCTAAGCAGATGCCGTTTCCTCCTACCGAACAGATGGTTATTCTGTCTAATGGTGCGGCGGGGTAATAGTGATGTGGATTGTGTGTCTAAACAGTCGTAAAAGCCTGGGTAAAGGATGGATAAATGGCTATCATCAACATTAAGGTCTGGCACAAGACAAGCACAACACGGAAAATGGCACACACAGTCTTGGATGCTCCTAACCAACAGGTTGGGTTTGTTTGTCTGTGTGTGTGTTATAGTTTGTGTGTGTGTGTTATAGTTTGTGTGTGTGTATGCTTGCGGAAAACCACTATCCACTATTCAGGCCAAGTTTCGATCAGGCGATTAATGCAGAACTATTTCACTACAATTAAAGCTGTTGAACAATAAACCGAAATATGTTAATTCCATAACTGACTAAGTAATATGATGTGACTATACAGTGACTATACCAAAGCACGCAATAATGAGAGCAAAAAATGCCACACCACAGTGTCACGAATTCCGCCGAAGTTGGTGCCTCTCCTTGTTCGGGCGGCGTTCGGCGGTTGACGTCACCGGCTTTCTAGCCTCCACCAATCTACATTTCTTTATCCATTTGTTTTGTCTGAATTGTACACACCTGGTTCCCATTACGTTTGAATTATTTCCCTATTTAAACCTCTGGAACCATCATGGTTTTGTACGTGTTTATTGTTGTCAGTTGTCTCGTTTATGTGATTCTGGATTTTCGTTCTCCTTGTTGGAAGATTATTTTTGAGTAAAGTTACTATTATTACTCATATCTGTGTCCTGCGCCTGACTCCGCCTTACCCACATCACCTAGACTCTGACACACATAATCTAGAATTCTAGATTTAAAAGCATGGGAATCATTAAAAATAAGTCGAGGTTAAAACATTTCAAGACCACAAAGAATTCAAAACGTTAGAATCAAATCAAATAAAAGTTTATTTGTCACGTGCACCGAATACAACAGGTGTAGACCTTACAGTGAAATGCTTACTTACAGGCTCTAACCAACAGTGCGGAGAAAGAAAAAATGAAAGTATGTGTGTGTGTGTGTGTGTGTGGGGGGGGGGGGGTAAAGAAATAAAACAACCGTAAAAGACATTTGAAAATAAGAGTAGCAAGGCTATATACAGACACCGGTTAGTCAGGCTTATTGAGGTGGTATGTACAGTGGGGCAAAAAAGTATTTAGTCAGCCACCAATTGTGCAAGTTCTTCCACTTAAAAAGATGAGAGAGGCCTGTAATTTTCATCATAGGTACACTTCAACTATGACAGACAAAATGAGAAACAAAATCCAGAAAATCACATTGTAGGATTTTTAATGAATTATTTGCAAATTATGGTGGAAAATAAGTATTTGGTCAATAACAAAAGTTTATCTCAATACTTTGCTATATACCCTTTGTTGGCAATGACAGATAGATGCTGGCACTAAGTCCGCACTCAGCCAGCTGTATAAGGAAATAAGCAAACAGGAAACCACTCACCCAGAGGCGGCGCTCCTAGTGGCCGGAGACTTTAATGCAGGGAAACTTAAATCAGTTCTACCGAATCTCTATCAACATGTTAAAAGTGTAACCAGAGGGAAAAATATTCTAGATCACCTGTAGCTCTCCTGTTGGTAAGATTTTCGTGATACGTACCTCGTCTAGTTTATTGTATTGCTCGTTGGCGAGTAATATTGACGGCAGCTTTCCTAGTTGCCTTCTGCGGGTCCGGACGAGGCATCCGGCTCTTCATCCTCTGCGGGTCCGGACGAGGCATCCGGCTCTTCATCCTCTGCGTCGCTTCCTTTTGTGAATAATTGGGATGTCTGCCCTGTGGAGTGTTTGGAGAATATCGTGTGAGTCCCGCTTGCTGCTGTTGTTGTTGTTGTTGAAGAAATCTTAGTCTAAACCGAGGTGAGTGATCCCTGTCCTGATGTCCAGAAGCTCTTTTCTGCCGTAAGATACGGTTGCAGAAACATTATGGACATAATAAGTTACAAATATCGCGAAAAAAACTCAATTTTTCTATTTCTCAAAAACCCAACACAATTGGTTAGGAGACTGTAAAACGGCGGCCATCTCCTCCGGCGGCATCTCCTCTCTGCTTTTTAAAAATATGTATTTTTTAGAATATACCGTCCAAACGCCAACAACTTGATATTTATTAATAGATTGAAACATACCGTATCTCAGCACGTGAGAGAAACACATCCTGTATTCACACATTTCAGACGTTAGAGAGGTAAACAAAACTGACACACAAACAAACGCAAGGCAAACATCAAATGGTGTACATGTGTGAGCATATGGATGAATGAGTGTGCGGGTCATGTGTCAACCCAGCCATATTGGGCTGACCATATGTTAGCTCTGCGCGGCGGCACCACAGAGTGATTCACACCCATCCAACACTGCACTGCGTGTGTGTGTGTGTGTGTGTGTGTCCATCACACAGAGCTGATCAATTAGAGCTTGTCCCAGTGATTTGTGTCTCAGTTATTAAAGGCAGCTAATTCATCCTACTTCCATATTGGTTATAAATCTACAGGAGAGGCCAGCGCGTGTGTGTGACAGAGTGAGTGTGTGTGTCTTTGTGACAGAGTGTGTGTGTGACAGAGTGTGTGTGTGTGTGTGTGTCTGTGCCTGTGTGTGTGTGTGGTGTGTGTGTGTCTGTGCCTGTGTGTGTGTGTGGTGTGTGTGTGTGTGTGTGTGTGTGTGGTGTGTGTGTGTCTGTGCCTGTGTGTGTGTGTGGTGTGTGTGTGTGTGTGTGTGGTGTGTGTGTGATTCATGGCCAGCAGGGAGTGTGCGCCATATTTTTCTCCTTGTAATTAACAGTAAATTGTTTTTACTGCCGTGCACAATGAATTTCCCCCCTGCTTACACCACTGTCGCTGACTGACTGTATGTGTGTGTGTGTGTGTGTGTGTGTGTGTGTGTGTGTGTGTGTGTGTGTGTGTGTGTGTGTGTGTGTGTGTGTGTGCGTGCGTGCGTGCGTGCGTCTGTCTGACAGAAGAGGGATTGGTTGGAGTTGTTAAGAGGGAGATGAATATGAAAGCCTGACAACGGAGGAAAAATCTCTCCCCCTCCCCAACTCTCCCTCAACCTCTCTTCTTTGCTCTTTCACTCTCTCCACCTTCCTTTCTTATTCTCTTTATTTTCTCTCCCTCCCGCGCTCTCATCTAGAGAGTAGGTAGCTCCCTGACAGACGTGTTCCATTAGAGTCTCTTCGCGAATATGGATATGTAAATGACCTTCTATTCTACCTCTACAACTGGGACAATAATAAGTACATATGGACGAGGTTTAACCAGCAACACTCATGTTCAATAGCTTCGCGTGCAGAGACACTGTATGGGAGTAGTTGCGGTATTACTGGAGCATACTGGAGTATACTAGAGTATTTCTGAGTAGCGTGGTATAAAGAAGTACATTTTGTGTTACGGTGATGTCAGAGTTACCGTTGAGCAGTGTTCAAATCTGAGTGTGTGTCCAGAGGCAGACAGGCTGATCACAAAGCCCAGTGTGGTACACAGAGTTACAGTAAACACGTTTCTGGTATAAGCTCCCAGCTCCTCTGCTGCGTACACACACTCTGATGGACTGGCTACATGCAGCACCTAAGACGAAAGCCACTCAGAGGGTAACAGTGAAGATATAGGAGGAGAGACGTTAAAGGGACAGAGAGTCAGCCGAGGGGTCAACCTCCCTAGGGGGACAGCTGACTAGACATATTTCTATTGAAACACCATATTAGTGATACCAATCCTTCTGCAAACAAGCTGACGCCTACACACACTTATCACCCTAATGAATAGCTGGATAAAGAAAGCTCATTACGAGCAGGTACTGTTGAGGAGCAGCAACGCTCGTTAGACAGCCAGAGGGAGTCAGAGGTGATACACTGACACAGGGCAAAGCATGATTGGATTAGCGAGGGTGAGGTGGTGTGACATCCAAACCTTTAGACACTCTCTACCTGAGAAGGGATAGATATGCTTGAGCTGATAAGCACACTCATATCTGTGCAATGATATGTCTGTTATTTACTACAGTGTAAAACTATTGGAAAGGACTAGCTATTTTTCCAAGAAGCTGTAGGGACAAGGAATTTCTGTCAATCTATGAAATAAGGGTACCTATGTAATGACAGACTGGGCTTAGCTGTACCTATGTGTGTGTGTGTGTGTGTGTGTGTGTGTGTGTGTGTGTGTGTGTGTGTGTGTGTGTGTGTGTGTGTGTGTGTGTGTGTGTGTGTGTGTGTGTGTGTGTGCATACGTGTGTGTGTGTTACCTGTGTCATAACAGGTCGTGCGTAGGGGTTGGAGCTCCGCTCTGGGACCAGTTTGACCCTGTATTCATTGACCTCTCCTCTGGCTTCCTGACCCCATGCTGACCTCCATGCATCCTTTAGGGACAAGGAAGACACAGCCGACACCTCTGGAGGAGCCACGAACACTGGAGCTGTGGAACACACACGCAAGCACACAGGCACACACAGGCACACACAGGCACGCACTCTCACACACACAAGCGCGCATGCACACACACACTCACACACACAGAGAGAGAGAGAGATAGAGAGATAAATGACTTCAATCACAACATTTCTCCTCTTTTACCATAAGAGACAACGTTGTACTGGATAAACCCTATTTCCATAAATAGTCGCTAAATTGGTGACTGCGTCAGTGAAACAGCTGTAAAGGGTTTTAATGAACACGCTGGCTGACAGGTAAAACTTGTAAGTAAAGTCAAACCGGGTGGATGTTGTCAAATAGAAATACAGCCAGGAGGAAAACACAAAAGTGTTTTTCACACCATGTCAAACTGACAGAAACTCACAGAGAGAGAGAGGTGGGATAGAGGTAGAGAGAGAGAGAGAGAGAGGTAGAGAGAGAGAGGTAGAGAGAGAGAGAGGTAGAGAGAGAGAGGTAGAGAGAGAGAGGTAGAGAGAGAGAGGTAGAGAGAGAGGTAGAGAGAGAGAGAGAGAGGGAGAGGTAGAGAGAGAGAGGTAGAGAGAGAGAGAGAGAGAGAGAGAGAGGGAGAGGTAGAGAGAGAGAGGGAGAGGTAGAGAGAGAGGTAGAGAGAGAGAGGGAGAGAGAGGTAGAGAGATAGGTAGAGAGAGAGAGAGAGAGAGGTGGAGAGAGGTAGAGAGAGAGAGAGAGAGAGAGAGAGAGAGAGAGCGCGAGAGAGAGAGAGGTAGAGAGAGAGAGGTAGAGAGAGAGGTAGAGAGAGAGGTAGAGAGAGAGAGGTAGAGAGAGAGGGAGAGGTAGAGAGAGAGAGGGAGAGAGAGAGAGGGGTAGAGAGAAAGAGGTAGAGAGAGAGGTAGAGAGAGAGAGAGAGAGGTAGAGAGAGGTAGAGAGAGAGAGGGAGAGAGAGAGAGAGAGAGCGCGCGAGAGAAAGAGAGAGACAGAGTATCTCCCTGAAGACTCAGGTTTAAGTATGTGAAAGACAGAGAGAACGAGAGAGAGAGAGAGAGAGAGAGAGAGAGAGAGAGAGAGAGACAGATATCCCACCTTTTCAATTTCAGTGAGAAGGAACGAGAAAGAGAGCTTTTTAAGTTACTCCAAACACAAGCTGCAAAATACCATCCTAAGCATGTTTGATGCAAATGAAGAGCGGTGTCTGTTTTTGTGTTTGCGATGGAGCTGTCAACAGTGCTCAGGAGAACTGGCTTCATGAGCCTCAGTCAGAACTCACACATTCCTCTGAATGAAACCACAGTACAGTACAGTGAAGTATAGCAGAGGTAAAAAGTCAATCCCCCTATGTTTTAATGAATATAGCTAAAAACAACAGAATATATCAATTGTGTAATTATATTCCTACAGTAGAAAAGAGAAAAAAAGATCATATTTTCTTTCTAATTACTGTTGAAGCCGGAAGTTTACATAGTTTACATACACTTAGGTTGGTGTCACGACTTCTGCCGAAGTCGGTCCATCTCCTTGTTCGGGCGGTGTTCGGCGGTCGACATCACCGACCATCTAGCCATCGCTGATCCATTTTTCATTTTCCTTTGGTTTTGTCTGGTGTTCCTTCACACCTGGTTCCAATTCCATCAATTACATGTTGTGTATTTAACCCTCTGTTTCCCCTCATATCCTTGTCGGAGATTGTTTGATTGTTTTATGTGTTGGTGCGCGACTTTTTATTATTATTTTGTCATTTTGGTTTTGTAGTTTTGTGAAGCACTGATCAAACAACTCCGTTTATACCAAGTTCAATTCTCCTGCGCCTGACTTCCCTGCCACCAGCACACACCCATTACAGTTGGAGTCATTAAAACACGTTTTTCAACCACTCCACAAATTTCTTGTTAACAAACTATAGTTTTGGCAAGTCGGTTAGGACATCTCCTTTGACACAAGTCAATTTTCCAGCAACAGATTATTTCACTTATAATTCACTGTATCACAATTCCAGTGGGTCAGAAGTTTACATACACTAAGTTGACGGTGCCTTTAAACAGTTTGGAAAATTCCAGAAAATGATGTCATGGCTTTAGAAGCGTCTAAGCTTCTGATAGGCTAATTGACATCATTTGAGTTGGTGTATTTCAAGGCCTACCTTCAAACTCAGTGCTTCTTTGCTTGACATCATGGGAAAATCAAAAGAAATCAGCCAAGACCACGCAGCCGTCATACAGCTCAGGAAGGAGACGCCTTCTGTCTCCTAGAGATGAACTTATTTTGGTGCGAAAAGTGCAAATCAATCTCAGAACAACAGCAAAGTAGCTTGTGAAGATGCTGGAGGAAACAGGTACAAAAGTATCTATATCCACAGTAAAAACAAGTCCTATATCGACATAACCTGAGAGGCCACTCAGCAAGGAAGAAGCCACTGTTCCAAAACCGCCATTAAAAAAGCCAGACACCGTTTGCAACTGTACATTGGGACAAAGATCGTACTTTTTGGCGAAATATCCTCTGGTCTGATGAAACAAAAATAGAACTGTTTGGCCATAATGACCATCGTTATGTTTGAAGGAAAAAGGGGGAGGATTGCAAGCCGAATAACACCATCCCAACCGTGAAGCACGGGTGTGGCAGCATCATGTTGTGGGGGTGCTTTGCTGCAGGAGGGACTGGTGCACTTCACAAAATAGATGGCATCATGACAATTATGTGGATATATTGAAGCAACATCTCAAGACATCAATCAGGAAGTTAAAGCTTGGTCGCAAATGTGTCTTCCAAATGGACAATGACCCCAAGCATACTTCCAAATTTGTGGCAAAATGACTTAAGGAAAACAAAGTCAAGCTATTGGAGTGGACATCACAAAGCCCTGACCTCAATCCTAAAGAAAATTGGGGAAGAACTGAAAAAGCATGTGCGAGCAAAGAGGACTACAACCTGACTCTGTCTGGAGGAATGGGACAAAATTCACCCAACTTATTGTGGGAAGCTTGTGGAAGGCTACCCAAAACGACCCAAGTTCAACAATTTAAAGGTAATGCTACCAAATACTAATTGAGTGTTTGTACATTTCTGTCCCACTGGCAATGTGATGAAATAAATGAAAATGGAAATAAACCATTTTCTCTACTATTATTCAGGGCGGCAGGGTAGCCTAGTGGTTAGAGCGTTGAACTGATAACCGGAAGGTTATTCTGATTAAATGTCAGGAATTGTGAAAAACTGAGTTTAAATCTTTTTGGCTCAGGTATATGTAAACTTCCGACTTCAACTGTAAGTCAACTTTATTTCTCAACTGCTAATATTGAGCAAATGACACAAATTGGAGCTAATTGTGACTTGTTTCAGGAAACTAGGCTTATGTCGCGTGTCTACTTCACAGGAGAGCCTAAACTATTTGTTTTATCAAAATGCTCTTTTTGGCAGTTATGCCTTCTGCCTAAATAACAAACTTGTTTGTCATCGGTAAATATGAATGCAATTGTTAAATTACGAACCTAGTTGGTTTAGCCACGGAAAAAGTGAGCAACCTTCCCGCTAGCCACGATTGGCTGTGATAATGAGTAGGCTGGACATGCCAAAAGATGAGTTCGGATTGGTCTGCCTTGTGGCACGCTTCTGTCTATAATATGAGCTGGTCAGTATGTGTAGGTAATCCTTTCTAACACAACTTTTTTTAAAGATATCACATGGCAGAACTGCATAAGTGTTGCTCTCCACTTTCTGAGGGACCGAGTTTTGAAATCAGTGGAATTAGAGTATGATAGCTAAGGAGACGGAGAAAATTCTGCCTTTCGATTGCAAATATGCAGACGGAGTCAAAAACAGAACAGACGGCTGTTGTATAAAACACCAGTCTCTGGATTAAATCAAATCAAACTTCATTTGTCACATGCGCCGAATACAACAAGTGTAGACCTTACCGTGAAATGCTTACTTACAGCAGTGCAGCAGTGCAGTTCAAGAAGAGTTAAGAAAATATTTACCAAATAAACTCACACAATAAAATAACAATAATGAGACTATATACAGGGGGTACTGGTACCGAGTCAATGTGCGGGAGTACAGGTTAGTTGAGGTAATTTGCACATGTAGGTGGGGGTGAAGTGACTATGTATAGATAATAAACAGCGAGTAGCAGCAGTGTACAAAACAAATGGAGGGGGGTGTCAATGTAAATAGTCCATTTTATTAATTGATCAGCAGTTTTATGGCTTGGGGTTAGAAGCTGTTAAGGAGCCTTTTGTTCCTAGACTTGGCGCTCTGCTACCGCTTGCCGTGCGGTAGCAGAGAAAACCGTGTATGACTTGGGTGACTGGAGTCTCTGACCATTTTATTTGGCTTTCTTCTGACACCGCCTAGTATATAGGTCCTGGATGGCAGGAAGCTTGGCACTCTGTAGTGCCTTACAGTCAGATGCAGAGAAGTTGCCATACCAGGCGGTGATGCAGTCAGTCAAGATGCTCTCAATGGTGCACCTGTAGAACTTTTTTAGGATGTAAGGGCCCATGCCAAATCTTTTCAGCCTCCTGAGGGGGGAAGAGGTATTGTCGTGCCCTCTTCATGACTGTGTTGGTGCGTGTGGATGATAGATCCTTAGTGATGTAGACACCGAGGAACTTGAAGCTCTCGACCAGCCCCGTCTTACTGAATGGGGGCGTGCTCGGCCCTCCGTTTCCTGTAATCCACAATCAGCTCATTTGTCTTGCTGACGTTGAGGGAGAGGTTGTTGTCCTGGCACCACACTGCCAGGAATCTGACCTCCTCCCGATAGGAGGTGATCAGGCCTGCTACCATTGTGTCATCGGCAAACTTAACGATAGTGTTGGAGTCATGCAGTCAGTCGTGGGTGAAACACACACCTCTGAGGGGCCCCTGCGTTGATGGTCAGTTGGCGGATGTGTTGTTGCCTACCTCACCACCTGGGGGCGGCCCGTCAGGAAGTTAAGGATCCAGTTGCAGAGGGAGGTGTTCAGTCCCAGGGTCCTTAGCTTAGTGATGAGCTTGGAGGGCAGAATGGTGTTGAATGCTGAGCTGTAGTCGATGAACAGCGTTCTCACATGGGTGTTCCTCTTGTCCAGGTGGGGGAGGGCAGTGTGCAGTGCAATAGAGCTGTGGATCGGTTGGTGCCGTATGTGAATTGGAGTGGGTCCAGGGTTTCTGGTTTGATGGTGTTGATGTGAGCCATGACCAGACTTTCAAAGCATTTCATGGCAACAGATCTGAGCGCTACGGGATGACAGTCAGTTAGACAGGTTACCTTGACGTTCTTGGGCACAGGAACTATGGTGGTCTGCTTGAACCTTGTAGGCTTTACAGACTGAGTCAGGGGGAGTTTGAAAATGTCAGTGAAGACACTTGCCAATTGGTCAGCGCATGCTCTGAGTACACTTCCTGGTATTCCCGTTCGGAGCCCGTAACAAGGCAGCTATCCACTTCAACGACCATGAAATGAGTCACTAATCACTTGAAATAAATTGTCATCTTCAGAAATGACTTTGTCAAAGCAACTAAATACAGTAACTAGGTCTTTACAATAACGGTGAGAACATGGAGAATGTTGGGGTTAAGTGGGTAAAAATCCTCCTAGAAATCACAGAGGGTCATGTCAAAATGCAGAATTTTGGCACTTTAGCCAACATGTATTCATAATAAACATCAGATTTTAGAATTGTCCATGTGGTCTATATTAAAGGGCACTTTATTTTATATAGCAGGCTTTTAAAATTCAATAAAAAGGATTGAATTAAAATATCAAAGGGACGCAAAAGGGACTCACTTTGTGGAGTCAGTTACCTTTCTAGCTAGTAGGCTTGTACATTTCCTTTTCTAATTATAATGTGGGGATGTCAAAACAATGAAAAACTATCTACCAAATCTATTCATTTTAAATTGTTGATTACTTCTCCTTGCCATTATCATTCATCTGATGATAAGATGTGTTGTACAAGACATTTATTTTGGGCTAACAGATGATGCGGGTCCCTAGGTCACCGGTTTTCCTGGGAGGGGGTTCTGAGGCAAGAAAAGGTTGAAGACTCCAGCAGTATAGTACAGTACAGACCACCCTCGTTCCGCTTACCTCTCCTGTTATCGCACACATATCTTTCCCATCTCTCTTCTTATCTCTCCTTCCTCTCTCTAGTATCATTTTTTTCATCATATATCTCAGAGGCCACCTACTGTAGCATAGCTGTTAGGTGTGTAATGCACACACACACACACACACACACACACACACACACACACACACACACACACACACACACACACACACACACACACACACACACACACACACACACACACACGGTGTGTAATGTGATTCATTGCATTTACACCGTTAGACAGAGCGAGGGCTGTGAGTATTGTTTGGGGGCACAGTCTAGTTCTAATGAGCCATATCATCTCTACTGAATTATTATGCTTTATTGGGAAGCCCTTCCTTCCTCTCTCTTCCTCTCTCCCCTTCTTTCTTCCTCTCCTCCCTCTCTCCCACAACCATTATTCCTCCTGTAAGTCACAGAACTAACTACACAACCAGAGGCCTCAAGAAACTGAGGAGCTCTCGCTCTCCTTATCTCTAATTGAGTGTGGTGTGTGTATTTGTGTCCTCACGTGAAAGTGCAGGTGTATGTGTGTGTGTGTGTTTATATATATGTGTGTGTGTGTGTGTGTGTGTGTGTGTGCGCGCGCGTGTGTGTGACCTCTCTACTGTGTCCGAGCTGTAGTCAAATCTGACATCACATTGCCTGCCATGTTGACGGTCAGAACTAGCAGCTGATAGGTAGAGAAGGCCTGCAGGAACGTTATCATGGCGCTGCTCTGGGGATGGGGCAGAGCGTCCTCTTTGACTGAGCCAGACATGAGGTGCAGGTCCAAGCAACCAGTGCTCACCAACACCCTCCGTTCAGGGTCAGGGCTTGTGGTGTTCTCCAATTCCATTGGCCCTCGTATGAGGAGCTCATACCTTACGATTACACATATGGAGGAACTAATTGTCAACCTATTCAACAGTATGTTATTCAGCTCGATTGCCTCTCAAATACTCAAAAGCTCAAAAACATTGCCAAGGAACACAGCACAGTGCATTCTCTTACCCCATTCCAATACTGTATCGCAGAGACAGTACACTAAGTCTCTTCAACTCAGTTCCATCCACATGAGAATCCAACCTCAACACCTAATCCACGTTGCTCATTAACATCACCGAGGCAGTGAATTAACACAGAGGGTTGAGGACAGGCAGCCAACAACACAGCAGAAACATGAATACCTTCATTCTCTCTCTCTCTCTCTCTCTCTCTCTCTCTCTCTCTCTCTCTCTCTATTCTCTCTATCTCTATTCTCTCTCTCTATTCTCTCTCTCTCTATTCTCTCTCTCTATCTCTATTCTCTCTCTCTATTCTCTCTCTCTATCTCTATTCTCTCTCTCTCTATTCCCTCTCTCTATTCTCTCTCTATTCTCTCTCTCTCTCTCTCTCTCTCTCTCTCTATTCTCTCTCTCTATTCTTTCTCTCTCTCTCTCTATTCTCTCTCTCTCCCCCTCTCTCTCTCTCTCTCTCTCTCTCTCTCTCTCTCTCTCTCTCTCTCTCTTTCTCTTCAACTCATTTCCATCCACATGAGAATCCAACCTCAACACCTATTCCACGTTGCTCATTAACATCACCGAGGCAGTGAATTAACACAGAGGGTTGAGGACAGGCAGTCAACAACACAGCAGAAACATGACTACCTTCATTCTCTCTCTCTCTCTCTCCTCTCTCTCTCTCTCTCTCTCTCTCTCTCTCTCTCTCTCTCTCTCTATTCTCTCTATCTCTATTCTCTCCTCCATTCTCTCTATCTCTATTCTCTCTCTATTCTCTCTCTCTCTCATCTTCTATCTCTCTCTCTATTCTCTCTCTCTATCTCTATTCTCTCTCTCTCTATTCTCTCCTCTCTATTCTCTCTCTATTCTCTCTCTCTCTCTCTCTCTCTCTCTCTCTCTCTCTCTCTATTCTCTCTCTCTATTCTTTCTCTCTCTCTATTCTCTCTATTCTCTCTATTCTCTCTATTCTCTCTATTCTCTCTATTCTCTCTCTCTCTCTCTCTCTCTCTCTCTCTCTCTCTCTCTCTCTCCTCTCTCTCTCTCTATTCTCTCTCTCTCTCTTTCTCTCTCTCTCTCTCTCTCTCTCTGTCTCTCTCTCTTCTCTCTCTCTCTCTCTCTCTCTATTCTCTCTCTCTTTCTCTCTCTATCTCTATTCTCTCTCTCTCTATTCTCTCTCTCTATTCTCTCTCTCTATTCTCTCTCTATTCTCTCTCTCTCTCTCTCTCTCTCTCTTCTCTCTCTATTCTCTCTCTCTCTCTCTCTCTATTCTCTCTCTCTCTCTCTCTCTCTATTCTCTCTCTCTCTCTCTCTCTCTCTCTCTCTCTCTCTCTCTCTCTCTCTCTATTCTCTCTGTAACACCACCCCCTCCCATGCTCACTATGACACTGCCACTTCAAAGAGTACACAGTGTTCCCCGACGGTGGGGTTTGTCTTGCTCTGACACAGCCAGTTATCGTTAGGGTAATAGGCATGGCTGCCTTTGGAAGAAGGACTAGAGACAGAACGTGAGAATGATTTGAATGGTGATGTCTGGTAGAAGTACATGTTTCTGGTAGAAGTACGTGTTTCAGTGTGCCTCAGGGAGAGATGTAATTGAATGCAGTAAATGAAACCATGACTGTGCGGGGCTTATATAAGGCTCAACACTCCACTAGAGCAATTCTACAAAGCCCGGGATTTAGTGGCACACTGTAGGGACAATCGCTGGGGATGTTAAGGTGAGTAGAACACCTGTCCATATGGGACAAGCGCAGGTAGTACCTCCTTTACAAAACCTTAGTTTTCTGTTTCGTTCCTACTGAATGCAGCCTTGCTCTCTACGTCTATAACACAGATCTAAAACTCACACGCTGAAACAAACATTTCAGATCATACCATTGGGCCAGCCGGCCGGGGGTCCCAGGCTGAATGTAGCTGGTGTGGTCCTGTGGGGGGTTACAGTAAAACAGAGAGAGGGGTTTGATTCGAATGCATGTGTCCGTACCTCTCCAGTGGTCCTGATGTGTTCTTGTCCAGTTCAGGTCGGCCAACAACGGTCAGGCGCAGATGGTCAGGGTCTGGTACGGCGGCATGGGTCTGGTAACTGACCGGTACACTGATCGTTAAAGCCGTTACCAACCGGTAAGAATACTCCATGTACAGAGACAACCCACTGTCCACATAGGTTCCAGGGCCTATGAAGAAGAGAAGAGAGGGAGGAGAGGGTTGTGTGTGTGTGTGTGTGTGTGTGTGTGTGTGTGTGTGTGTGTGTGTGTGTGTGTGTGTGTGTGTGTGTGTGTGCGCGTGTGCGTGTGCGTGTGTGTGTGTGTGTGTACTATCTGTACATACTGAATGGTCAGCGGCTCTGTGAGGTGTGTATCTCCAGTCCGTCTCGGAGGAGTGTGTGGATTGGGGCTGTCAGGGAGGCTCCAGGTCAGACTGACAGAGGTAATAATAATAATTTATTACATTTATAAAGCACTTTCATTATTCTGAATAATCTCAAAGTGCATAAAATAACAAATGAACAGCTACAACTAGACAGGGCAACTGATACAAAGAACACACGCTACAAAGGACAACAAGGCTATAACACAGCTATTACTAACAGAAGGCCTTCCTAAAGCGAAGGGTTTTAAGGCCCGTTTTAAAGTCTGTGGTGCCTTCAGGTGGTCCGGGAGTGCATTCCAGAGGCTGGGGGCGGTCAAGCTGAAAGCCCAATCTCCCAAGGAGCGGAACTTGGTCCTGGGAGCACGGAAGAGCAGGCTGTGGCTTGACCTGAGAGGTGTGGGTGGGGTTATAGAGGGAGAGCAGTTCTTTGAGATAGGGGCATTGCCATGACTACCCTGGAAAGTCAGCAGGAGGGTTTTGAATTCAATCCGAAGTAAGATGGGGGGGAGCCAGTGCAGAGATAACAAGATGGGGTGATGTGATGGTGTTTCCGCACTCTCATCAGGATCCTGGTAGTGTTGTTCTGAATGTATTGGAGCTTATGGAGACTCCTGCCAGGGATCCCGGCAAAGAGTGCATTGCAGTAGTCCAGCCTTGAGGAGATAAAGGCATGGACGAGCTGCTCTGCGTCAGAACGAGCGAGGTCGGGATGGAGTTGGACAAAGGTCTTGTGGTGGTAGAGGGATGCTGTTACACAGCGGTTTGATTTGACGTGGTTGTCAAAGGTCAGGGAGAAATCAGGCTTTACAACCAGGCAGGGAGAGGATGGGGGGGGGGGAGAGAAGGAGAGAGAGAGGAAGAGAGGTATTTGGGAAATGGAGGGAGAAAAGAAAGAGTGGAAAATGAAACAATATGAACTGCTGTATTTGTCTTATGAGACACAACAGAAACACTAAAGGCCAAATAACAGGCGAGCAGCAGATGTGTGTGTGTGCGTGTGTGTGTGTGCTGTGCGTGTGTGTGTGTGTGCTGTGCACGCATGTGTGTGCTGTGCGTGTGTGTGCTGTGCGTGTGTGTGCTGTGTGTGTGTGTGTGCTGTGTGTGTGTGCTGTGCGTGTGTGTGTGTGTGTGCTGTGCGTGTGTGTGTGCTGTGCGTGTGTGTGTGTGTGCTGTGCGTGTGTGTGCTGTGCGTGTGCTGTGTGTGTGTGTGTGCTGTGCGTGTGTATGTGTGCTGTGCGTGTGTGTGTGTGCTGTGCGTGTGTGTGTGTGCTGTGCATGTGTGTGCTGTGCGTATGTGTGTGTGCTGTGTGTGTGTGTGTGCTGTATGTGCTGTGTGTGCTGTGTGTGTGTGTGTGCTGTGCATGTGTGTGTGTGTGATGTGCGTGTGTGTGTGTGCTGTGCGTGTGTGTGCTGTGTGTGTGTGTGCTGTGCATGTGTGTGTGTGTGTGCTGTGCGTGTGTGTGTGTGCTGTGCGTGTGTGTGCTGTGCGTGTGTGTGTGTGCTGTGCATGTGTGCGTGCGTATGTGCGTGTGTGTGTGTGCTGTGCGTGTGTGAGTGTGTGTGTGCTGTGCGTGTGTGTGTGTGCTGTGCGTGTGCGTGTGTGTGTGTGTGTGTGTGTGTGTGTGTGCTGTGCGTGTGTGTGTGTGTGTGTGTGCTGTGCGTGTGTGTGTGTGCTGTGCGTGTGTGCTGTGTGTGTGTGTGTGCTGTGCGTGTGTGTTGTGCATGTGTGTGTGTGCTGTGCGTGTGTGCTGTGTGTGTGTGTGCTGTGCGTGTGTGTTGTGCGTGTGTGTGTGTGCTGTGCGTGTGTGTGCTGTGCGTGTGTGTGTGCTGTGCGTGTGTGTGTGTGCTGTGCGTGTGCGTGTGCTGTGCGTGTGTGTGTGTGCTGTGCGTGTGTGTGTGTGCTGTGCGTGTGTGTGTGTGCTGTGCGTGCGTGTGCTGTGCGTGTGTGTGCTGTGCGTGTGTGTGTGTGCTGTGCGTGCAGGGGGTTATTTACCATTTGATCTATGCGGAGCGTCTTAGCGTACTGAGGAGGCCCCAGAAGATAAGTGTCCCTCTATGAGTCTAACTCAACATGTGTCGGTGTGTGTGCTATCTATGTAGAGTTAGTGTCCCTCTGTGTGTCTAACTCTAAACAGCCCCTAAGCAAGAAAGGCCCACTAAAACACACACCACACACACACTGTATGGATTCACACACACACAACCCATAGAAAATGAAACAGGGTACGCACAGAGAAACACACACACACACACACACAAACACACACAAAATAGTTAGAACCAGAATGATATTGTCTAAGACATAAAAGCACCTTCTTCAATTCTAAAAATAAAATATGAGTGAATAACAGACCTGGTGGTCAGTCGTCCAGTACCTTTACTGCAGCCCAGGTGGTTGTCTGGGACCAGGCAACTGGCTCCATGGACACAGCAGTCACATCTGTCCCACGTCACCAAGGCCTTACACTGGCATCTCCCTGTCTCTGGGTGCCACCACCCCAGCCACATGCCTGGCACCTGGAGGAGAATACAGGAACACTGGTTTCACCTCACAAGCTCATAACAGCTATGTCTTTCAAACCGGTCAGCATCACATATATCCAATACACATTGAAACCCATCTAACATAGCGTGTGTGTGTGTGTGTGTGTGTGTGTGTGTGTGTGTGTGTGTGTGATGGAGAGAGGTGGCATTGGGTCTTCACCTTAACACCCCCCATTCCCTTCCTTCACACTCCCCTATTCACATACCCCAACCCCAGCAGTGACAGCATGGGGAGGGGTATCGTTGGAGTCTAGGCGACGTGTGTGTGAGTGTGTAGGGGGGGTTCAGGCGGTTGGGTCACACCGGTGGTGTTGTCCCACTGGGTCCCAGCACTGGGTGATCGCCAGGCCAAACGCCTGACACACGCACGCACGCTCGCAAACACACACACACACACACACACACACACACACACACACACACACACACACACACACACACACACACACACACACACCACACACACACACACTGACACTCTCCCTCTCGTGGCGTGAAAAGCCACAGACCCTTAACGAGCCGCAAATTTGTCCTGTCAACTGCAGGGAGCTTTGGGGGTTTCACCTCCTCACATCCACACACACACGCACACACACACACACACACATGTAAACACACACACACACACACTCGTTCTCCCACTCGCCTCCGCGACTCGACCTTCACTCCTCTTCCAAGGGGAGAGAAAACACCCAGCATCACACCAACTCTTTTTTTTTTTTCATCAGTCTTAAATGAATCCGGTGTGTGTGTGTTCATATTCTAACCTCCTGCTATGCAGGCAGGTCTTGTTGTAATACATGTAATCCCTTACAACAGTATTTGCATCTTTTCTGCATTTCCTACAATAGGGGTCAGTGATCTCTTTCTCTCTCTCGTTCTTTCTGTCTTTCTCACACACACACACACACACACACACACACACACACACACACACACACACACACACACACACACACACACACACACACACACACACACACACACACACACACACACACACACACACACTGGATAAAGAGACAACAACAGAATAAGAAGCCGATAAATCAGAATTTACTCTGAGGCTCGGGTAAACAGCTTAATGATAATGTTTGCGTGTGTGCGTGCATGTGTGTGCGCGCTCATGTGTGTGTGGACAGATCAGGTCTATAAAAACTGTGTATAATAATCCACTCGGTTGAGAAAAGCAGTTTTTTCCCCCAGGGTTAAATGATTACCTGAACAAGGCTTTGGGCAGACCCGATATTCTGTCATGTCGTCTGCCAGAAAATATCCCATAACCATATTGAGGGGCTTTAACCAACCTCGATTAGATCAACCATGCCGGACGGAGAAGAGCAGGAAAAAAACAAATAAGATACATGGGCTTATTGATTGTCTGGGGATAAATGAGTTTATAATATTTAGATAAAGAAATATTTATTGTGTTCAGTCTCCTGATGGCAGAAAGGCTTCCCCAGTAATCAGTTTAAAGACTTAATTTTTCATCCTTACCCTGGCGAAGGAGGGGCTCGACCGAGTGTGCACACACAAACACACACAAACACACACAAACACACACACAAACGCACACACACATCCCTCACCATTGGCATGGATTAACAGTCTGTGCTGTCCAGCACGCCTGTTGTTGATGTATTGAAAACACACATCTACATTTGCATCTCATACACGCCTACACTTACCTTTCTCCTTCTCTCCCTCTCTCCTTCTCTCCTTCACTTTGCCCCTCTTTAACTGACTACATATCCTCTCTTCCTCTGTCTCCCTCTTCTGCCCCCTATTATCTCCCTCCATCTCTCTCTCTTCTGTCTCTCTCTCCATCACCCTCTCCTCTCTCTCTCCCCATCTTCTCTCCCTCTCCCTCCCTCAGCAGGATGCGAACAGAAGTGGGTAGAGAGAGAGACAGATTGACAGACAGGCAGGGTTGATGATGATGTAATGATGAAACACTGTATGGTCCTCCCCACAGCTAAGAGATCTCAGTCACAGCCAGCTCTCTGCCTTAATACACCGCACACAGCTATCAGTGAAGGTCATTCACACACGCACACACGCCTAACTGAGCGGATAAATCAACTTTTACCCAAATTACACTGCATCCTCTTAAAACATATGAGTCATAACAGTCTCCCGTGGTCTGCAATGTTGGTCTTCCATAGTCCCTAATTCTCCCTAGTTCTCCCCAGCCATATGTCCCCACTTCCCACTGACAGGAGAGAGGTTATAATGGTAGATGTATTTACTGACTAAATATGGAGTCTAAGAGACATAAACAAACTCTTGTAGACGTTAAGACATTAACACTCTTAAGACATCAACACACTTTAAGACTGGAAGACATTAACACACTTTAAGACTGGAAGACCTTAAGACATTAACACACTTTAAGACTGGAAGACCTTAAGACATTAACACACTTTAAGACTGGAAGACCTGAAGACATTAACACACTTTAAGATTTGAAGACATTAACACACTTTAAGACTTGAAGACATTAACACACTTTAAGACTGGAAGACCTTAAGACATTAACACACTTTAAGACTGGAAGACATTAACACACTTTAAGACTGGAAGACCTTAAGACATTAACACACTTTAAGACTGGAAGACCTGAAGACATTAACACACTTTAAGACTTGAAGACATTAACACACTTTAAGATTTGAAGACATTAACCTCTAATGACTCCCCATGCCGCATGATGGAGCGTAATCATCGCCTGACACTAATTAGCATAACGCAACGGACTAAGACATTAACACACTTTAAGACTGGAAGACGTTAAGACATCTACACACTAAGATGTTAAGACATTAACACACTTTAAGATGTTAAGACATTAACACACTTTGAGACTGGAAGACGTTAAGACATTAACACACTAAGACATTAAGACATTAACACACTTTAAGACTGGAAGACCTTAAGACATTCACACAATAAGACGTTAAGACATTAACACACTTTAAGACTTGAAGACATTAAGACATTAACACACTTTAAGACATTAAGACATTAACACACTTTAAGACTTGAAGACATTAAGACATTAACACACTAAGACGTTAAGACATTAACACACTTTAAGACTTGAAGACATTAAGACATTAACACACTAAGACGTTAAGACATTCACACACTTTAAGACTGGAAGACCTTAAGACATTAACACACTAAGACGTTAAGACATTAACACACTAAGACTTGAAGACATTAAGACATTAACACACTAAGACGTTAAGACATTCACACACTTTAAGACTGGAAGACCTTTTAAGACATTAACACACTAAGACGTTAAGACATTAACACACTTTAAGACTGGAAGACCTTTTAAGACATTAACACACTAAGACGTTAAGACATTAACACACTTTAAGACTGGAAGACCTTTTAAGACATTAACACACTAAGACGTTAAGACATTAACACACTTTAAGACTTGAAGACATTAAGACATTAACACACTTTAAGACATTAACACACTTTAAGACTTGAAGACATTAAGACATTAACATACTTTAAGACATGAACACACTTTAAGATTTGAAGACGTGAAGACATGGGCTTCATTAACAGTAATAGACAGGCAACTTTAATGGCTGTTTTGACCTTTCTTAAACCACGTGTCACACCCTGACCATAGTTTGCTTTGTTTGTTTCTATGTTTTGGTTGGTCAGGCAGCTGCCCCTCTGTCCGTGGCCTCTGTCCCGAGCAGCTGCCCCTCTGTCCCAAGCTGCCCCTCTGTCCCGAGCTGCCCCTCTGTCCCGAGCTGCCCCTCAGTCCAGTGGGGTCATTAAGTAGGGTCGCCGTGGTTAGGAGGCCACGGAGGCGGACACGGAAGTGGGGGCCACGTCCAGCACCAGAGCCGCCACCGCGGACTGATGCCCGCCCAGACCCTCCCCAATAGGTTCAGGTTTTGTGGCCGGAGTCCGCACCTTGGGGGGGGGGGGCGGTACTGTCACACCCTGACCATAGTTTGCTTTGTTTGTTTCTATGTTTCTATGTTTTGGTTGGTCAGGGTGTGATCTGAGTGGGCATTCTATGTTACATGTCTAGTTTGTCTAGTTCTATGTTTGGCCTGATATGGTTCTCAATCAGAGGCAGGTGTTAGTCATTGTCTCTGATTGGGAACCATATTTAGGTAGCCTGTTTGGTGTTGGGTTTTGTGGGTGATTGTTCCTGTCTCTGTGTTTGCACCAGATATAACTGTTTAGGTTTTCGCACATTTATTATTTTGTTAGTTTATGTATTGAGTCTTTATTAAAGAAACATGAATAGCCACCACGCTGCATTTTGGTCCGCCTTTACTTCACCACAAGAAGACTGTGCTAGAGTTGAGTACGGTGTGGTACAATCTAGCATGGCAGGAGCAGCTCTATGTCTTAAACAACTACTGTCGGTATTAACTGATGTGTATGGGGCTCGGTTCAGTGATGTGTCTTACCTGCCGAGGCCAGGGTTGAAGCCATAGTGGAGCTCCTGCGTCCTCCCACCGAGAGGTCAACACACACACACACACACAATGCCTTGTCTGACCTTCACACACCCCAAAACACAACTCTGCCATAACCAAAACCTGGCCTCTGGTCATAGAACAACAAAAAGACATTGTTCATGACAAACACATCATTTGGGGAGGATTAAGGACAATATTATTATTTGCAATCTAATTAAATTAACGTTGCAAAATTCCAGTAACTTTCCAAAAGTTCCCAGAAAAAATAACAGAATCTTCAAAGCAGACATTTGGGGAAGTTAGCAGAGTTGTGGAAGCACAGGGGGAAAATGGCAGCTGTTCAGACAACTCATCCAGAGCTCTATGACTTCTGACAGGAAGCCATTAGAAGATATCTGATGGTAAACAATTAGTAGTGAATTGGATACAAGCAACTTCATCACCTCAAGTGCACCGCACAACAGAGACTCCCTGATAGATATAGAACACTATGGATTCAGCAGCTCCCGCCGTCTCCCGTTGTCCCATTTACAAACAAACACGTGACTGGCTCGACTGTTCTGGGAAAACTACGTCAGCTTCATAACGTTAACCTCTCTTGGGTCGGGGGTAGCATTTTCACGTCCAGATGAAAAGCGTGCCCAAAGTAACCTGCCTGTTACTCAGACCCAGAAGCTAGGATATGCATATAATAGGTAGATTTGGATAGAAAACTATTAAAATTATGTCTGTAACAGAACTGATATGGCAGGCGAAACCCAGAGGACAAAAAAAAAAATTCTGCCTACCACTGTTTTCAATGGCTGTCACTTTTATTATCAGGTGAAGTCCTCCCAGACTGCAGTTCCTAGAGCTTCCACTAGATGTCAACAGTCTTTAGAAAGAGTTTCATGGTGGTTTTTGGAAAAATGAGCCAGAAATTTTAGTTTTTCTAGGTGGCTCTCATTTTGGCTGTAGTGTTTCCAAGCGCATGGAAGACAGCGCATTCTTTGGTATTTTTCTCCAGTAAAGACAATAACAATTCTCTGTCTTAAATTGTATCATATATTTACGTATTAGGGTACCTAGGGTTTGATTATAAACATTGTTTGACCTGTTTGGAAAAGTTTATTAGTAACGTTTGGGATTAATTTTGTATTTTGATGGAGGGAAACTGGGTGAATTATTGACTGGAGCACGATAGCTAAACTGAGTTTTTATGGATATAAAGAAGGACATTATCGAACAAAAGGACCATTTGTGATGTATGTGGGACCTGTTGGAGTGCCAACAGAAGAAGATCCTCAAAGATAAGGCATTTTGTTATATTGCTATTTCTGACTTTCGTGGCTCCTGCCTGGTTGAAATATTTTTTTCATGCTTTGTATGCGGGGCACTGTCCACAGATAATCGCATGGTGTGCTTTCGCCGTAAAGCCTTTTTAAAATCTGACACAGCGGCTGTGTTAACAAGGAGGTAAACTTTATTTTGATGTTTCGCACTTGTGATTTTATGAAAGTTAAATATTTATAATTCTGTAGTTTGAATTTTACGCTCTGCAACTTCACCGGATGTTGGACAATGAAGTTGAACAATGTGACAGGTAAAATGAAGAACGCAATCTGCTTTATCTCCTAAAAGTGCACAAGTTGACTACAGGCATTATCTTAAAAAGTAGCAACAAATATTCAGGTAAATCGTTTTGACGGTATTGACAGTATTGAAAAACCATCCTGTGGCTTTTTCCAAATACCCCGGCATACGGTCTATACGGTACACACCCAAAGCCTAGCAATCAGGATAATAAGAAATAGAATTGCAGCAGCTTATATGAAGTGTGTCTACGTGTGTGTGTGTGTGTGTGTGTGTGTGTGTGTGTGTGTGTGTGTGTGTGTGTGTGTGTGTGTGTGTGTGTGTGTGTGTGTGTGTGTGTGTGTGTGTGTTGGAGTGTAACAGTGTAGAATGTGTGGGTAGTCCAGTAAGTGTGCCAACTAGTTCTCACAGTCTCATGTCAGAATTAGACGTGTTTCCCAAATGTCCAAATTTCGAAGTTGTTCCAAACGTCACATTTAACGTCACAGGCTAAGTTCAAGAATTAACTCATACTTTTTTAGGTTAGGGTTAAGTTTAGGCATTAACTCTGAATGTTTAATAAGGTCAGGGTTAAGATTTGGGTTATGACTTTCTGTCGCTGGATTCAAACATGCAACCTTTGGCACTAGAGGAAGATGTTAACACCCATCCAGCATCTCTGTACAGAACACCCTAACAGAACCAAAACCAACTTGAAGGTAACAGTGCTCACTGTTGCCCCTAGTGGAATGTCATCTCCCGACGTCCTCAGACACGGATGGACGTCGAATACTGGCTGGAGGGTGCAAAGAGCCAGCACAATCATTTTTAGGGTTAGTGGTTATCTAAAGCAATTTTTAACAGGCAAACATTTTTATTCTCCAAAAAGTCCTGAAATTTGCTGTGTGTGTGTGTGTGTGTGTGTGTGTGTTTGGCCCCTGAATGTGCTGTGGTGAGTATTACAGTAAACCTGATGGTTCCTCTCCATTACTAACACAATACAGCAGCTGCTACTACTGGCCCCACTGAGAGACTGGCAACATGGGGAAACACACACACACACACACACACACACACACACACACACACACACACACACACACACACACACATAGAGAGAGGTGAATAAGTGAAAGGGGATGCCATGGTCTGGGCCCCCTAAGGTGTAGTTGACTGGGACTGGCAGCGGGCATCGGGCAGCAGAGCCCCAAACGCCGATGGGTGAGTTGGCACCAGGCACATGAGGGATGGCCTGTAGCTACGCTAGCTCAACACTAATGCGCTAATGCCCACAGTGAATGCCAAGCACTCATCATCATTCCCCAGGACAAAGCACACACACACACATACGAGTGCAACACACGAGCACACACACACAGACACACATCTCCAGGAGCCAAGAAACAGAAAGACACACTACAGGGACCATCCATCCATCAGAGAGAGAGAAAAGAACAGACTGAGTGTGTGATGTGAAGAGAAGGACAGAGACAAAGGCAGTGAAAGAGGAGTGTGTTGAGCATTGTGGTAAACAGCATGGCAGTTTGTCGTCATTGCCAGTGCTGAGATGCTTCAGTGTAATGAGCTTACTGTCATATATAGTACTTATCCGACCGAGTTAAAAATATTAGTAAGAGAGATACACACATTCAGTTCAGTTTTCAAACGCAGACCATTGTCAAATGTAGACCATTGCCAACCAGTGTGGTAGACTTCTTCAGCTAGAATCCATAGTTGTTATGTATACGTGAATGATGAAGAATAATGAAGAATATAACTTATGCTTAAGCCTTATGAGCTTAGTTAATCTGCCGTACCCCATCAGAACCCAAAATAAACGTCCTCTCACTGTCAAATGCGTATATTTTCAGCAAACTTAACATGTGTAAATATTTGTATGAACATAACAAGATTCAAAAACTGAAACATAAACTGAATAAGTTCCATAGACATGTGACTAACAGAAATGGAAAATGTGTCCCTGAACAAAGGGGGGGTCAAATTCAAAAGTAACAGTCAGTATCTGGTGTGGCCACCAGCTGCATTAAGTACTGCAGTGCATCTCCTCCTCATGGACTGCACCAGATTTGCCAATTCTTGCTGTGAGATGTTACCCCACTCTTCCACCAAGGCACCTGCAAGTTCCCAGACATTTCTGTGAGGAATGGCCTTAGCCCTCACCCTGTGTTCCAACAGGTCCCAGACGTGCTAAGTGGAATGAGATCCGGGCTCTTGGCTGGCCATGGCAGAACACTGACATTCCTGTCTTGCAGGAAATCACGCACAGAACGAGCAGTATGGCTGGTGGCATTGTCATGCTGGAGGATCATGTCAGGATGAGCCTACCCAGACAATTTGCATTGCACCCCCCCCCTCCCTCTTTTACACCACTGCTACCCTCTGTTGTCATCTATGCATAGTCACTTTAATAACTCTACCTACATGTACATATTACCTAAACTAACCGGTGCCCCCACACATTGACTCTGTATCGGTACCCTGATCGGTACCCCCCTGTATATAGTCTCACTATTGTTATTTTACTGCTGCTCATTATTTTCTTGTTACTTTTATCTCTTATCTCTTCTTATCAATATTCTTTTGAAACTGCATTGTTGGTTAGGGGTTCGTAAGTAAGCACATCACTGTAAGGTCTACACCTGTTGTATTCGGCATGTGTGACTAATACAATTTGATTTGATTTGATTGACCTGAGAGATAGAAGAAAGACGAGGAGAGAGAGAGGGGGTGAGAGAGAGAGGAGAGGAGGAGAGAAAGAGAAACAGCACAAGAGAGAGAGAGAGAGAGAGAGAGAGAGAGAGAGAGAGAGAGAGAGAGAGGGGGGAGAGAGAGAGAGAGAGAGAGAGAGAGAGAGAGAGAGAGAGAGAGAGAGAGAGAGAGAGAGAGAGAGAGAGAAGGGGATGAGGGGAGATGGGGGGAGAGGGGAGAGAGAAGCAACGTTAACACATTCGAAACTCATAGCTGCAATCTGCAATGCAACAATAAGCTCCCAAAGTGACCGTGTGGTTGCAATGAACGGGTGCTAACATCAAATCTACACATGCCTAACTCAGTCTTTTACCTAAATCATTCATTGAAGAGGATGTCCATATTAACAACTCACCCAGATTCAGCCGTAAAACTGGCCCTTTCCCTACTTAAAAAACAGCCTCGTTAAATGAGTGTACGACTGGTGCTTGGCCATAACCACCCCTTCTTACGGCTAGATTCATCTATCTCTATCACCCTCCAGTCTCCATCACTCCAACTTACAGGGATAGTTTATAGGTTATATGAACAGGTCTTAACCCAGATATTCTTTGAATGTAATGTAGTGCTAAATAAACAAATAAGTAACTGAGTGAAACATTTTGAAAGTGTTGAGTGTGTGTGTGTGTGTGTGTGTGTGTGTGTGTGTGTGTGCGTGCGTGCGTGTAAAGTCAGAAAAATGCCATCATTAGGCCAGGTCGACTTTGTATGATGGATCACCCTCCTCAGGCAGACCACTTCATTTCACTGAGAGAAAATAAATTAACAACTACAAAAGAGAGACAGAGAGACAGAGAGAGAGAGAGACAGAGAGAGAGAGAGAGAGAGAGAGAGAGAGAGAGAGAGAGAGAGAGAGAGAGAGAGAGAGAGAGAGAGAGAGAGAGAGAGAGAGAGAGAGAGAGAGAGAGAGAGAGAGAGAGAGAGAGAGAGAGAGAGAGAGAGAGAGAGAGAGAGAGAGAGAGAGAGAGAGAGAGAGAGAGAGAGAGATAAGAAGATATGGAGAGAGAGAGAGAGATAAGAAGATATGGAGAGAGAGAGAGAGAGAGAGAGAGAGAGATAAGAAGATATGGAGAGAGAGAGAGATGGAAAGAGAGAGAGAGAGAGAGAGAGAGAGAGAGAGAGAGAGAGAGAGAGAGAGAGAGAGAGAGAGAGAGAGAGAGAAAGAGAGAGAGAGAGATAAGAAGATATGGAGTGAGAGAGAGAGAGAGAGAACGAGAGAGAGAGAGAGATAAGAAGATATGGAGAGAGAGAGATATGGAAAGAGAGAGAGATGTGTATAAAAAAGAAATACAAAGAGAACAGTGTGGCAGAGAGAGGTATTACATCAGTGAGGTCTACATGGATTCCAACTAGCGTCATATTGGGGCCGTATTAAAATATATAAAATATGCACGGGCAACGCTGGTTATTAGAATATGCCATAGCTATTCCCTGACAGGCAATCTATCCCTAATGTTAGCCAGGCAGCCCCGGGGCAGTGCCGTTTAGACGCAGGAGTACCAGTGCCTGAGCCACTTGGCATTTCAGCTCCACTCCCACCCAACTGCCCACAACCTGTTTAATGAATTTATAGATATTAATGTATTTCTGCCAGCCCATATTTCAACCCGGTGGTTGGAGCGGTGTGTTAAACGTGTGATGTGGCACGGTGATGGATACTCTGGCGATGAACAATGCTTTGGGTCTGGGTTTGTGTGTCTGTGTGTGTGTGTGTATGATAGAGAGAGAGATTGTGTGTGTGTGTGTGTGTGTCATGTTGATGGATACAGTACTAATGATGCAGGGATACACACCCCTCTCTGGACTACACAGGAATGTCTCTGTAGTTATTACGGCTGTATGGTTACAGAATGTTCGCTGATACAAGATTCCTTCCGTTTGTTAACAAAGCCTGCCATTGAGACAGGCTAACTTACCAACTTACCATTATTGAAGTATACAGTATTTTACAGGCATTATTGCGTTATTGTGTTGCGTTTTTTGTTTGTTTCTGAATGATTTATAACGGCACCAGATCACTACTTGTGTGTTTAGTTTTTAACATCATAAAATGAGTAATGTTATTATTTGCTACATGTAACTCAGCGCGAGGTATTCAGTATCGGTCAGTCATGTACTCCACCACTTCCACAGACGGTGGTACTACAGCCGTTAACATCCGGCTAAACAACTTTAACTAGGACAGTGACAGAGTGTACATGGATTAATGAGCTGGTTTTACATTCTTACATCTGCCTTATTATTAAATAAGAGTAATGACATCTACTATCTGGGTCAACTCTGTTTACCATTAAATCATTGGTAAGTGGGAGTGTGGGTGCGTGTGTGAATATGTGCTTCTGTGTGTGTGTGTGTGTGAGTGTACGCTTCTGCATGTGTGTGTGAATGTACGCTTCTGCATGTGTGTGTGAATGTACGCTTCTGCATGTGTGTGTGTATCTACTAGATGCATGTATTGGGACCTGCCGCCCAACCTGCTCAGTATAATACAATCGTGCATCACCATTTCAAAGTCTATTATGTACAACATGCACTTTGGCCACTTGATAAACGTTGTCCTTATGAAGCTGCCGCTGTTCCCCTCAAACCCTCAGCCAGTTATAAATAGCTGTAATCAAATCTAATTTCTGAAAAATACCTGTGGGAGCGACAAAACAAACCGAAAATCGAGTGGGTCTTGTAAGAAGCATGAAAACAACGACGTGGGGCTGTGGCCGTTTGTTCTAATCAACTTGGCGTTGAATTAGAGAATTAAAATGAGGTGGGCCTTGATATCCTGGCTTAGCGTTAAACATGGTTTGGTGAGTAGCGTTCGTTTTTGCATTTCATACAGGACTCTTCAAAGATACTCAGGGGAGAAACTGAGCAGATTTATCACAAAGGAGCTGGGGAGGCGCGGAAGGAACGGAAAATCGTTTTGGCTGGTGCTAGTAGGGAATTTCATGAAAAGGAGTGTGTGTGTCTGTGTGTGTGTGTGTGAGAAAATAGAAACAAAGATTGGCCAACAATGTGCTGAGCGCACAACAATCTAATCATACCGTTTACATACAGTACTGCCTGGTCCATGTATTAAATTAACTATACTTTACCGTATAATAACCAAAGACAGATGAATGTTAATGGAATTAAGGTATATGGAATAATTTCTTGTAAATTAATACATTATCTAACTAAAAGCCAACCCCCCCAGACGAGAAGGAGAGAGAGAGAGAGAGGTCAAGTGGAGACGGAGGATGACAGAGGGAGTGAGAGCAGAGAGAGAGAGAGAGAGAGACAGACAGAGAGAGACACAAACACACCTATTGTACTACAGGTTTACTTGTGCAGTAATTGGAACATATACAGTTGAAGTCGAAAGATTACATTCACTTAGGTTGTAGTCATTAAAACTCGTTTTTCAACCACTCCACAAATCTCATGTTAAAGAAGGAAGACTATCACTCCATTTTGCAACGCCATGCCATACCCTGTGGGCGGCGCTTAATTGGAGCCAATTTCCTCCTACAACAGAACAATGACCCAAAGCACAGCTCCAAACTACACAATAACTATTTACGGAAGAAGCAGTCAGCTGGCATTCGGTCTAAAATGGAGTGGCCAGCACAGGAGTGGCCAGCACAGGAGTGGCCAGCACAGGAGTGGCCAGCACAGTCACTGGATCTCAACTCTATTGAGCGTAAGAAGTACACATCAAGCCAATCCAACTTGTGGGAGATACTTCAGGAAACATGGAGTGAAATCTCTTCAGATGACCTCAATATATTGACAACTAGAATGCCAAAAGTCTGCAAGGCTGTAACTTCTGCAAATGGAAGATTATTTGATGAAAGCAAAGTTTGAACGACACAATTATTATTTCAATTAAAAGTCATTATTTACAACCTTGTCAATGTCTTGACTATATTTCCTATTCATTTTGCAACTCATGTCATGTATGTTTTCCAGGACATTTCAGGACATTTCTAAGTGACCCCAAACCTTTGAACGGTAGTATATACAGTGGGGCAAAGTTTTTTATTTTATTTTTTTATTTCACCTTTATTTAACCAGGTAGGCTAGTTGAGAACAAGTTCTCATTTGCAACTGCGACCTGGCCAAGATAAAGCATAGCAGTGTGAGCATACAACAAAGAGTTACACATGGAGTAAACAATTAACAAGTCAATAACACAGTAGAAAACGAAGGGGGGGTCTATATACAATGTGTGCAAAAGGCATGAGGAGGTAGGCAAATAATTACAATTTTGCAGATTAACACTGGAGTGATAAAAGATCAGATGGTCATGTACAGGTAGAGATATTGGTGTGCAGAAGAGCAGAAAAGTAAATAAATAAAAACAGTACGGGGATGAGGTAGGTGAAAAGGGTGGGCTATTTACCAATAGACTATGTACAGCTGCAGCGATCGGTTAGCTGCTCAGATAGCTGATGTTTGAAGTTGGTGAGGGAGATGAAAGTCTCCAACTTCAGCGATTTTTGCAATTCGTTCCAGTCACAGGCAGCAGAGTACTGGAACGAAAGGCGGCCAAATGAGGTGTTGGCTTTAGGGATGATCAGTGAGATACACCTGCTGGAGCGCGTGCTACGGATGGGTGTTGCCATCGTGACCAGTGAGCTGAGATAAGGCGGAGCTTTACCTAGCATAGACTTGTAGATGACCTGGAGCCAGTGGGTCTGGCGACGAATATGTAGCGAGGGCCAGCCGACTAGAGCATACAAGTCGCAGTGGTGGGTAGTATAAGGTGCTTTAGTGACAAAACGGATGGCACTGTGATAGACTGCATCCAGTTTGCTGAGTAGAGTGTTGGAAGCCATTTTGTAGATGACATCGCCGAAGTCGAGGATCGGTAGGATAGTCAGTTTTACTAGGGTAAGCTTGGCGGCTTGAGTGAAGGAGGCTTTGTTGCGGAATAGAAAGCCGACTCTTGATTTGATTTTCGATTGGAGATGTTTGATATGAGTCTGGAAGGAGAGTTTGCAGTCTAGCCAGACACCTAGGTACTTATAGACGTCCACATATTCTAGGTCGGAACCATCCAGGGTGGTGATGCTAGTCGGGCATGCAGGTGCAGGCAGCGACCGGTTGAAAAGCATGCATTTGGTTTTACTAGCGTTTAAGAGCAGTTGGAGGCCACGGAAGGAGTGTTGTATGGCATTGAAGCTTGTTTGGAGGTTAGATAGCACAGTGTCCAAAGACGGGCCGAAAGTATATAGAATGGTGTCGTCTGCGTAGAGGTGGATCAGGGAATCGCCCGCAGCAAGAGCAACATCATTGATATACACAGAGAAAAGAGTCGGCCCGAGAATTGAACCCTGTGGCACCCCCATAGAGACTGCCAGAGGACCGGACAGCATGCCCTCCGATTTGACACACTGAACTCTGTCTGCAAAGTAATTGGTGAACCAGGCAAGGCAGTCATCCGAAAAACCGAGGCTACTGAGTCTGCCGATAAGAATATGGTGATTGACAGAGTCGAAAGCCTTGGCGAGGTCGATGAAGACGGCTGCACAGTACTGTCTTTTATCGATGGCGGTTATGATGTCGTTTAGTACCTTGAGTGTGGCTGAGGTGCACCCATGACCGGCTCGGAAACCAGATTGCACAGCGGAGAAGGTACGGTGGGATTCGAGATGGTCAGTGACCTGTTTGTTGACTTGGCTTTCGAAGACCTTAGATAGGCAGGGCAGGATGGATATAGGTCTGTAACAGTTTGGGTCCAGGGTGTCTCCCCCTTTGAAGAGGGGGATGACTGCGGCAGCTTTCCAATCCTTGGGGATCTCAGACGAGATGAAAGAGAGGTTGAACAGGCTGGTAATAGGGGTTGCGACAATGGTGGCAGATAGTTTCAGAAATAGAGGGTCCAGATTGTCAAGCCCAGCTGATTTGTACGGGTCCAGGTTTTGCAGCTCTTTCAGAACATCTGCTATCTGGATTTGGGTAAAGGAGAACCTGGAGAGGCTTGGGCGAGGAGCTGCGGGGGGGGCGGAGCTGTTGGCCGAGGTTGAAGTAGCCAGGCGGAAGGCATGGCCAGCTGTTGAGAAATGCTTATTGAAGTTTTTAGCCAGCCCCCAATTGTGCAAGTTCTCCCACTTAAAAAGGAGAGAGAGGCCTGTAATTTTCATCATAGGCCTGTAATTTTCATCATAGGTACACTCATCATAGGTACACAACTATGACAGACGAGAGAGATGAGAAAAAAAATCCAGAAAATCACATTGTAGGATTTTCTATGAATTTATTTGCAAATTATGGTGGAAAATAAGTATTTGGTCACCTACAAACAAGCAATATGTCTGGCTCTCACAGACCTGTAACTTCTTCTTTAAGAGGCTCCTCTGTCCTCCACTCGTTACATGTATTAATGGCACCTGTTTGAACTTGTATTAATGGCACCTGTTTGAACTCCAAACTCCACTATGGCCAAGACCAAAGAGCTGTCAAAGGACACCAGAAACAAAATTGTAGACCTGCACCAGACTGGGAAGACTGAATCTGCACTAGGTAAGCAGGTTGGTTTGAAGAAATCAACTGTGGGAGCAATTATTAGGAAATGGAAGACATAGAAGACCAATGACAATCTCCCTCGATCTGGGGCTCCACACAAGATCTCACCCCATCGGGTCAAAATGATCACAAGAACGGTGAGCAAAAATCCCAGAACCACACAGGGGGACCTAGTGAATGACCTGCAGAGTAACAAAGTAACATAGCCTACCATCAGTAACACACTACGCCGCCAGGGACTCAAATCCTGCAGTGCCAGACGTGTCCCCCTGCTTAAGCCAGTACATGTCCAGGCCCGTCTGAAGTTTGCTAGAGAGCATTTGGATGATTCAGAAGAAGATTGGGAGAATGTCATATGGTCAGATGAAACCAAAATATAACTTTTTGGTGAAAACTCAACTCGTCGTGTATGGAGGACAAAGAATGCTGAGTTTCATCCAAAGAACACCATACCTACTGTGAAGCATGGGGGTGGAAACATCATGCTTTGGGGCTGTTTTGCTGCAAAGGGACCAGGATGACTGATCCGTGTGAAGGAAAGAATGAATGGGGCCATGTATCGTGAGATTTTGAGTGAAAACCTCCTTCCATCAGCAAGGGCATTGAGGATGAAACGTGGCTGGGTCTTTCAGCATGACAATGATCCCAAAGGAGTGGCTTCGTAAGAAGCATTTCAAGGTCCTGGAGTGGCCTAGCCAATCTCCAGATCTCAACCCCATAGAAAATCTTTGGAAGGAGTTGAAAGTCCGTGTTGCCCAGCAACAGCCCCCAAACATGACTGCTCTAGAGGAGATCTGCATGGAGGAATGGGCCAAAATACCAGCAACAGTGTGTGAAAACCTTGTCAAGACTTACAGAAAATGTTTGGCCTCTCTCATCTTTTTAAGTGGGAGAACTTGCACAATTGGTGGCTGACTAAATACTTTTTTGCCCCACTGTATATATAACAGAACCAATGTTTGCTGTTATCCAGTTTATCTCACTCTTAACAACTTAGTAGTTAGCAGTTACTGTATTTCTGACTGTGCTATTCTTTCTTTTTGCAACATGAAATCACTATCAGTTAGCATGAGGAACATTCAGGGCCTAAACTCATCGACCTTTGGATTGAAGAGTTTAGCACAGGATTTCCAAAGAAATCTTTAAAGATGTTGACGTCATCATTCTGCAGGAGACATGGTGTAAGGCACACATTGTCACTCACTGTCCCACAGGCTACAGAGAGGTAATTGTGCCATCACAGAAACACAGCTCTGTCGATAGGCAGAGACTCTGGAGGATTGATCATTTGGTACAAATCCGAACTACAAAATCTAATTGATCCTCTCAAAATCGGTAAACATCACATTTGGTTAAAACTGAAAAAGATAACTTGTACTGACAGAAAAAGTGTCCTTTGCAGAATATATATCCCCCCTTCAGAATCCCCATATTACTCAGAGGAGATCTTCCCGACCCCTGAGGAAGAGACGTGCCATTTCCAGGCCCAGGGAAATGTGCTCATCTGTGAGGACACAAATGTGCGCGCAGGAACACTACCTGATCTAACGAGCACACGAGGGGACAGATTTATTACAGGCCATACTGTTTCTAACTGTCTTCATCTCCCCCATAGAAACAACAGTGACAGCACCATCAACAAAAACGGAAGGGATCTGTTGCAGCTCTGTCAAAGCCTGGGTCTGTACTTAATTGTAATTCACCTACTGCTCACCTCTTGGCCACAGCACAGTAGACTATATGATTACAGACATTGACCCTTTTTCTCTCAGCTCATCCACTGTCAAGCCACTAACACCTCTGTCTGATCACAGCAAAATGATATTGTTCCTCAAAAGAACAGACACGTAAACAACCCCACATTCACAGCCCAGTAAGCTGTACAACATCAGAAATTCATACAGATGGGCCCAAAACAGCACAGAAGAATACCAGAAATTAACCAGTAACCAAAACATCCAAACACTCTTAGATAACTTTCTGGATACCACATTCACTCACAGTGAAGAAGGCATCAATCTAGCAGTTAAAAACATCAACTACATATTCAGGCAAACGGCAAAAGAAGCACAACTGAAGTTGATAAAAAACAAAACGAAAAAGACCACAAATGCAGATTGTACATTTATAAGGAGAAAACTTAGAACACTATCCAACCAAAAGCACAGAGACCCAATAATGATGAATTACACCTTCATTACTGTGAGACTTTAAAACTCTATAAACATACACTGAGAACCAAAAAAAGAGTCCATAAACACAAACAAATTCAAAAAATCTAAACAAGGAATTAGCGGTACAAAATGGTGACATATGGACAACCCGTTTTAAAACACTCTACAACACTGTTCAAATTGACACAAACGCAGAACAATGCCAAATTCATGAGAAGTTGAATGGATTAGAAAAAGCTTTAAAGGACGATCAAAATCCATTGGACTCCCCAATTACTGACCAGGAGCTCTGTAAGAAACTTCAGGCTCTGAAATGTAAAAAAAAGCATGCAGACCTGATGGCATCCTAAATGAGATGCTCAAATTCCCTAGTGCAAAATGTCAATTGGTTATATTAAAACTGTTTAATTTGATACTGAGTGTAGATTATTTCCATGACATCTGGAATCAAGGACTCATTACCCCAATCTGTAAGAACGGAGACACATTTGACCCTAACAATTACAGAGGCATTTGTGTGAACAGTAACCTGGGGAAGGTTTTCTGTAGTATTATAAATGTAAGAGTTCTAAACATCCTTAATACGCACAATGTCTCGAGTAAAAGCCTAATTGGAATCACACCAAACATCGCAGATGTCCACCAAAATAATACCAAAATAATTATGACATAATTAAATCAATATATACAGACAATATGTGCAGCCTCAAAATTGAAAAGAAGAGAACATAATTCTTTAACCAGGGGCGGGGCCTTCGTCAGGGTTTCAATCTGAGCTCCGCACTCTTCAATATTTACATCAATGAATTGGCCATTATTCTAGAAAAATCCTCAGCCCCTGGTGTTAGTCTCCACAATTCAGAGGTTAAATGCCTGCTCTTCACAGATGACCTATGCCTGCTGTCACCCACAGCACATGGCCTACAGAAGAGCCTGGAACAGCTTGAGCAGTACTGCCAGACCTGGGCCCTGGACCTGCTAGAGCAGTACTGCCAGACCTGGGCCCTGTCAGTAAAACCCCAAAATACTAAAATAATGATTTTCCAGAGAAGATCCAGATCTAAGGGAATTAGACCAAAGTTCTCAATTGGTACAAAATACTGCAGACACTACAATTACTTAGGTTTAAAAATAAGCTCAACCGGGCACCTTAATGATGCAGTGAATGATCTGAGAGAGAAAGCACGCAGGGTATTAAAAAACACACTCAAATTGAAATGCCTATTAAAATTTGGCTAAAACTAATTAAATGTGTCATTAAACCAATTGCACTTTATGGCAGTGAGGTGTGGGGTCCACTTGCAAAACAAGATTTCATCAAATGGGACAAACACCCCATTGAAACCCTGCATGCAGAGTTCTGTAAGATGCTCCTACATGTCCAGATGAAAACTACAAACAATGCATGCAGGGCAGAATTAGGACAATATCCACTTATAATAAAACTCAAAAAGAGCTATTAAGTTTTGGAAACATCTAAAATACAGTGACCCCCTCTCATATCACTACCAAGCCCTGCAATGCCAAGAGCTGAGCAAAGAAAATAGTCCCCTCATCCAGCTGGTCCTGGGGCTGAGTTCACAAACCTGTTCTACTAACACCCTGAAGCCTCAGGACCAGAACATCCAATCAATCAGAATAAAACAAATTACAACACAGTCAAATCAAAACTTCATTGCTTATTGGGAAACACAAGCACAAAGCAAAATGCTGTGCTTTCTGGTCCTAAATCGTCAGTACACCGTGGCTAATTATTTGACTGATCAAAACCTTAGAAAAACCTTGACAAAATATAGGCTCGGCAAGCACAGCCTTGCCATTGAGAAGGGTAGACACAGGGAAATCTGGCTCCCTGTAGACAGCCTTGCCATTGAGAAGGGTAGACACAGGGAAATCTGGCTCCCTGTAGACAGCCTTGCCATTGAGAAGGGTAGACACAGGGAAATCTGGCTCCCTGTAGACAAAAATAGCAGAATCTGAGACAGAGCTGCATTTCCTGACAAAATGTAAACAATATAAAACAATTAGAGTGTCATTTCCCCAAATTTGAAACCCTTATTCAAGGTTTCAAAGACTTCTCTGATGAGAATAGATGACCCGTCCTGTTGGGGGAGGACACAGAGAGCTGTGGGTTGGCAGCACACCCATGGTTATTGTTGTTACTGTTGTCACTTTGACAATATTGATTATTATTATTTTAATATTGTATATATCCAAAGTGCGTCATGCCAATAAAGCATATTGAGAGAGAGAGAGAGAGAGAGAGAGAGAGAGAGAGAGAGAGAGAGAGAGAGAGAGTACAATCCAGAGACAGGCCTAACAAGAAGGCCCTCCCATGTGCTCCCATCACGGAAGCAATCACCCCGAAGTGCTACCTTGCTACCTACCGATTACGTGTGTCTTGCACTGGCACTGTCCTGACTGCTGGTGACAGGCACCGTCGTCTTCCCGGGTGCCTGCAGCGCTGTAGCCACACGGTAGACAGCCCTCGGGGCTCCACTACTGCAGACCCTACGATCCAACCTGACACACATCACACCGCCTGCCAGACACACGCCCCTTACACTTACCCCCAACCTAGAGAGAAGAAGGGAGGTGGATGGAGGGATGGGGAGGAAGAGGTAGGGATGGAGGG